>NW_027049250.1:0-5811 GCF_025399875.1 Dalotia coriaria
TTTTAAATTTTAAAAAAAGCTTTTTTAAAAACAAAAAACGTTTTTTTTTTTTTTTAAAAAAAAAAACCAAATTTTTAAAAATTTTTTTTTTTTTTTAAAAAATTTTTTTTTTAAAAGCTTTTAAAAACTTTTTTTGGAAAAAACCCCTTTTTTTTTTTTTTTTTTAAGCGGTTTTTTTAAAAAAAAAAAAAAAATTTTTTTTTTTTTTTTAAAACCCTTTTTTGGGGTTTTAAATTTTTTTCCTTAAAAAAAAAAAAAAAAATTTTTTTTTTTTAAATTTTTTTTAAGGGAAAACAACCAAAAAAAAAATTTTTTTTTTTTTTTAAAAAAGGTTTTTTTTTTCCGTTTTTAAAAGGAAAAAAAAAGGAAAAAATTTTTTTTTTTTTTTTTTAAAAAATTTTAAATTTTTTTTAAAATTCTTTTTTTAAAAAACCCCTTTTAAATTTTTGGTTTTTTTTTAAAAAATTTTTTTAAAAAAAATTTTAAATTTTTTTTTTTTCCTTTAAAAAAATTTAAAAAAAATTTTTTAAAATTCTTTTTTTAAAAAGGTTTTTAAATTTTTGGTTTTTTTTGGTTTAAAAAAAAAAAAAAATTTTTTTTTTTTTTTTTCCTTTTAAAAACAAAAATTTAAAAAAAAAAATTTTTTTTTTTAAAAATTTTTTTTTCCCTTTTTTTTTGCGGAAAAAAACAAAAAACCAAATTTTTTTAAAAAAAATTTTTTTTTTTTTCTTTTTTTAAAAAAAAAAAAAGGGGAAAATTTTTTTTTTTTTTTTTTTTTTTTCCCTTTTAAGGAAAAAAAAAAAATTTTTTTTTTTTTTAAAAAAATTTTTTTTTTTTTTGAAAAAAAGGGAAAAAATTTTTTTTTAAAAAAATTTTTTTTTTTCCCCAAAAAAAAAAAAAAAAGGGGGGTTTTTTTTTTTTTTTTTTTTTTTAAAAAAAAAAAAAAATTTTTTTTAAAAGGGGGTTTTTTAAAAAGGGTTTTTTTTCCCCCAAAAAAAAAAAAAAGGGCCCTTTTTTTTTAATTGGTTTTTCCCCAACCAAAAAAGTTTTTTTTTTTTTTAAAAAAATTTTTTTTTTAAATTTTTAAAAAAAAAAGGAAAAAAATTTTTTAAAAATTTTTTTTTTTTTTTTTTTAAAAGGGTTTTAAAAGGGTTAAAAAGGAAAATTTTTTTTTTTAAAAAATTTTTTTAAACCTTTTTTTCGGAAAAAAAGGTTTTAAAAAAATTTTTTAAAAAAAATTTTTTTAAATTTTTCTTTTTGGGGGGAAAAACAAAAAAAAAAAAACCCCTTTTTTGGGGGAAACAGGATAAAACGACGGAAATTTTTATTATTATTTGCTTTTTATTTTTATTGCGTCTATTTCGAACCCATTTCAGCACCCAAAAGCTTGGAAAAAATGCTTATTTTAGCAAACAGCACGTTTTGAGCTGTAATCTGCGTTTTAACGCGTAAAACAAAAGCATAAAACGACGAATTTTTTAATATTCGTTTTTATTAATATTGCTTCTATTTGAACGATTTCAACGATTTAAAATGTTTGAAAATGCTTGTTTTAGCAAAAACAGCACGATTTGAGTTTCTTTAATCTGCGTTTTAACGCGTAAACAGCATAAAAACGACGAAATTTTTTATTATTCGTTTTTTATTAATATTGCGTCTATTTGAACGATTTCAACGATCTAAAATGCTTGAAAATGCTTACGAAGCAAAACAGCACGTTTTTGAGCTTTATTCTGCGTTTAACGCGTAAAACAGCATAAAAAACGTGACGAAATTTTTATTATTCGTTTTTATTTTTATTGTGTCTATTTGAACGATTTCAACGATCTAAAAATGCTTGAAAATGCTTTATTTTAGCAAAACAGCAATGCTTTTGAGTTTTAATCTGCGTTTTAACGCGTAAACAGCATAAAAACGACGAATTTTTATTATTCGTTTTGGCTAATATTGCTTCTATTTGAACGATTTCAACGATCTAAAATGCTTGAAAATGCTTATTTTAGCAAAACAGCACGTTTGAGCTTAACCCGCGTTTTAACGCGTAAAACCGTATATAAAAACGACGAATTTTTATTATCTTCGTTTTTATTAATAATATTGCGCCTGTCGGAACGTGATTTCAACGATCTAAAATGCTTGAAAATGCTTTATTTCTTAGCAAAACAGTTAATGTTTGAGTTTAACGCGTTTAACGCGTAAAACAAGCATAAAAACGACGAAATTTTTATTATTCGTTTTTATTAATATTGCGTCTATTTGAACGATTTCAACGATCTAAAATGCTTGAAAATGTTTTACATTTTAAAACAGCACGTTTTGAGTTTTATTCTGCGTTTTAACGCGTAAACGCATAAAAAACGACGAAATTTTTTTATTATCTGTTTTTATTTTATTGTGTCTATTTGAACGATTTCAACGATCTAAAATGCTTGAAAATGCTTATTTTAGCAAAAACAGCACGTTTTGAGCTTTTTAATCTGCGTTTAACGCACAGCATAAAACGACGAATTTTTATTATTCGTTTTTATTATTAATATTGCTTCTATTTGAACGATCAACGCATTCGCGCCGCTTGAAAATGCATATTTTAGCAAAAACAACGTTTGAGCTTAATCTGCGTTTCTAACGCAGCAAGCGCGTTCCTGTTTAAATTTTTTATTATTCGTTTTTATTATTGCGTCTATTTGAACGATTTCAACGATCTAAAATGTGCTTGAAAATGCTTATTTTAGGCAAAAACAGCACGTTTTGAGCTTTATTCGCGTTTTAACGCGTATACCGGCATAAAACGACGAAATTTTTATTATTCTTTTTATTTTTTATTGTGTCTACTTGAACGATTTCAACGATCTAAAATGCTTGAAAATGCTTATTTTAGCAAAACAGACGTTTTGAGCTTTAATCCGCGTTTTAACGCGTAAAAAACAGCATAAAAAACGACGCACTTTTTATTATTCGTTTTTATTAATATTACTTCATTTGGCAACGATTTCAAATGATCTAAAATGCTTGAAAAATGCTTATTTTAGCAAAACAGCACGTTTTGAGCTTTAATCTGCGTTTTAACGCGTAAAACAGCATAAAACGACGAAATTTTTATTATTCGTTTTTATTAATATTGCGTCTATTTGAACGATTTCAACGATCTAAAAATGCTTGAAAATGCTTATTTTAGCAAAAACAGTTAATGTTTTGAGTTTAATCTGCGTTTTAACGCGTAAAAACAGCATGTTCGCTAAATTTTGCTATTCGTTTTTATTAATATTGCTTCTATTTGAACGATTTCAACGATCTAAAACGTTTGAAAATGCTGATTTTAAAGCGCAGCACGCTTTGTTTCTATTCTGCGTTTAACGCGTAAAACAGCATAAAACGACGAAATTTTATTATCTGTTTTATTTTGCATAAGGCCTATTCGAAACGATCAACGATATAAAATGCTTGAAAATGCTTATTTTAGCAAAAACAGCAAATGTTTTGAGCTTTAATCTGCGGTTTAACGCGTAAAACAGCATAAAAACGACGAATTCTTTTGGCTATTCGTTTTTATTAATATTGTTTATTTGAACGATTTCAACGATCTAAAATGCTCGAAAATGCTACGCAGCAAAACAGCACGTTTGAGTTTTAATCTGCGTTTTAACGCGCAAAACAGCATAAAAAACGTGACGAAATCTCTGTTATTATTCATTTTATTACTATTGCGTCTATCGGAAATCGTGATTTCCCAAATCGATCTAAAATGCTTCTGGAAAATGTAAGCTTTTATTTTAGCAAAACAGCACGTTTTGAGGTTTAATCTGCGTTTTAACGCGCAAAACAGCACAAAAAACGACGAATTTTTATTATTCGTTTTTATTAATATTGCTTCATTTGACGGATTTCAACGCATCTAAAATGCTTGAAAATGCTTATTTTAAAGCAAAAACAGCACGTTTTGAGCTTTAATCTGCGTTTTAACGCGTAAAACAGCATAAAAACGCGACGAATTTTTTATTATTCCGTTTTTATTTACGCTTCTATTTTGAACGATTTCAACGATCTAAAATGCTTGAAAATGCTTATTTTAGCAAAACAGCACGTTTTGAGCTTTATTCTGCGTTTTAACGCTTATAACAGCATAAAAAACGACGAAATTTTTATTATCTGTTTTTATTTTATTGTGTCTATTTGAACGATTTCAACGATCTAAAATGCTTGAAAATGCTTATTTTGTTAAAAAAACAGGACGTTTTGAGCTTTAATTCGCGTTTTAACGCGTAAAACAGCATAAAAACGACGAATTTTATTATTCGTTTTTATTAATATTGCTTCTATTTGAACGATTTCAACGATCTAAAATGCTTGAAAATGCTTATTTTTAGCAAAACAAGTTAATGCTTGAGCTTTTAATCTGCGCTTTAACGCGTAAAACAAAAGCATAAAAAACGACAAAATTTTATTATTCGTTTTTATTATTGCGCCCATTTGAACTATCAACGATCTGCGCTTGAAAATGCTTATTTTAGCAAACAGCACGTTTTGCCTTTTTAATCTGCGTTTTAACGCGTAAAACAGCATAAAAACGCGAATTTTTATTATTCGTTTTTATTAATATTGTTTATTTGGAACGATTTCAACGATTCTTAAAATGTTTAAAATGCTGGTTTTAGCAAACAGCACGTTTTGAGTTTTATTCTGCGTTTTAACGCGTAAACAGCATAAAAAACGACGAAATTTTATTATTCGTTTTTATTTTTATTGCGTCTATTTGAAACGATTTCAACGATATAAAATGCTTGAAAATGCTTATTTTAGCAAAACAGCACGTTTTGAGTTTTTAAACTGCGTTTTAACGCGTAAAACAGCAATTAAAAAGACGATTTTTATTATTCGTTTTTATTAATATTGCTTCTATTTGAACGATTTCAACGATCTAAAATGCTTGAAAATGCTTATTTTTTGCAAACAGCACGTTTTGAGCCATTCTGCGTTTTAACGCGTAAAACAGCATAAAACGACGAATTTTTATTATTCGTTTTATTAATATTGCTTCTATTTGAACGATTTCAACGATCTAAAAAAGCTTGAAAATGCTTATTTTAGCAAAACAGCACGTTTTGAGCTTTATTCTGCGTTTTAACGCGTAAAACAGCATAAACACGACGAATTTTTATTATTCGTTTTTATTAATATTGCTCTATTTGAACGATTTCAACGATCTAAAAATGCTTGAGAATGCTTATTTTAGCAAAACAGCACGTTTTGAGCTTTTTAAACTGCGTTTTAACGCGTAAAACAGCATAAAACGACGAAATTTTATTATTCGTTTTTTTTTTTTAAAATTGCTTCTATTTGAACGATTTCAACGATCAAAATGCTTGAAAATGCTTATTTTAGCCAAAACAGCACGTTTTGAGCTTTAATCTGCGTTTTAACGCGTAAAACAGCATAAAAAAGACGAATTTTATTATTCGTTTTTATTAATATTGCGTCTATTTGAACGATTTCAACGATCTAAAATGTTTGAAAAAGCTTATTTTAGCAAAACAGCACGTTTTGAGCTTTATTCTGCGTTTTAACGCGTAAACACATAAAACGACGAATTTTATTATTCTTTTATTTTATTGCTCTATTTGAACGATTTCACGATCTAAAAGCGAAAATGCTTATTTTAGCAAAACAGCGTTTGAGCTTTTAATCGCGTTTAACGCGTAAACAGCATAAAACGCAATTTTTTTATTCGTTTTTTATTAATATTCTATTTGAACGGATTTCAACGATTTAAAATGCTTGAAAATGCTTATTTTAAAACAAAACAGCGTTGAGCCC
>NW_027049251.1:0-5809 GCF_025399875.1 Dalotia coriaria
ATCGTTTCAAATAGAAGCAATATTAAAAAAAAACGAAAAATAAAAAATTGTCGTTTTTTTGGTTTACGCGTTAAAACGCAGAAAACTCAAAACGCTGTTTTTTAAAATAAGCATTTTCAAGCATTTTAGATCGTTGAAGTTTAAATAGAACAATATTTAAAAAAAACGAATAATAAAAAACGCATTTTATTGTTTTACGCGTTAAAACGCAGATTAAACTCAAAACGTGCTGTTTTTGCTAAAAAAAGCATTTTCAAGCATTTTAATCGTTAAAATCGTTCAAATAGACGCAAATTTAAAAAAGAATAATAAAAATTCGTCGTTTTAACCCTTAAAACGCAGAATAAAACTCAAACGGCTGTTTTGCTAAAATAACTTTTCAAAATTTTAGATCGTTGAAATCGTTCAAAAAAAGACGCATATTAATAAAAACAATAAAAATTCGTCGTTTTATGCTGTTTTTTCCGTTAAAAAGGAATAAAGTCAAAAAAGGGTGTTTTGCTAAAATAAGCATTTTCACATTTTTTTATCGTTGACATCTTCAAATAGACGCAATATTAATAAAAAAAAAATAAAAACGCGTTTTATGTGTTTTACGCGTTTAAAAAGCAGATTCCCCAAAAAGTGCGTTTTGCTAAAATAAGCATTTTCAAGCATTTTTTGACGTTGAAATCGGTCAAATAGAACAATATTAATAAAAAAAGAATAAAAAAATTCGTCGTTTTATGTGTTTACGTTAAAACGCGATTAAAAATCAAAGGGTGTTTTGCTAAAATAACATTTTCAAGCATTTTAGATCGTTGAAATCGTTCAAATAGAAGCAATTAATAATAAACGAAAATAAAAAATTCGCGTTTTATGTGTTTTTCCCTTAAAAACAGATTAAACCCAAAAAGTCTGTTTTTTCTAAAATAATCATTTTCAAGCATTTTGATCGTTTGTTCCAAATAGACGCTATTAATAAAAAAGAAAAATAAAAATTTTTTCGTTTTATGTGTTTTTCGCGTTAAAACGCAGATTGCCAAAAAGTGCTGTTTTGCTAAAAAAAGCATTTTAGATCGTTGAAATCGTTCAAATAGAAGCAATATTTAAAAAAAACGAATAATAAAAATTCGTCGTTTTATGCTGTTTTACGCGTTAAAACGCAGATTCTCAAAACGTGCTGTTTTGTATAATTTTTTCGCTTTTTGATCGTTTTAAATCGTTCCGCGCAAAAAAAATAAAAACGAATAATAAAAAATTTTGTCGTTTTTTTTTGCTGTTTTACGCGTTAAAACGGAAAAAAAAGCTCAAAAAAGTGCTGTTTTTTTTCTAAAATAAGCATTTTCAAGCATTTTAGATCGTTTAAATCGTTCAAATTAAAGCAAAATTAATAAAAACGAATAAAAAATTTTTTTCGTTTTTTTTGTTTTTTTTACGCGCTAAAAAGCAGAAAAATCAAAACGTGCTGTTTTGCTAAAATAAGCATTTTCAAGCATTTTAGATCGTTGAAATCGTTCAAATAAAACAATATTAATAAAAAAAAGAATAATAAAAAAATTTTGCGTTTTATGTGTTTTACGCGTTAAAAAGCAGATTAAAGCCAAAGGGTGTTTTGCAAAATAAGCATTTTAAGCATTTTAGACGTTGAAATCGTTTAAATAGAAGCAATATTAATAAAAAAAATAATAAAAATTTGTCATTTTTATGCTGTTTTCGCGTTAAAAAAGGATTCTCAAAAGGCTGTTTTGCTAAAATAACATTTTTAAGCAGATCGTTGAAATCGTTCAAATAGACGCAATAAAAAAAAAAACGAATAATAAAAATTTCGTCGTTTTATGTGTTTTTCGCGTTAAAAAAGCAGATTAAAAACTCAAAAAGTGCTGTTTTGCTAAAATAAGCATTTTCAAGCATTTTAGATCGTTTAAATCGTTCAAATAAAGAAAAATAAAAACGAATAATAAAAAATTCGTCGTTTTATGCTGTTTTACGCGTTAAACGCAGATTAAAACTCAAAACGTCTGTTTTGCTAAAAAAAAGCCCAAACATTTTAGATCGTTGAAACGTTCAAATAGACGCAATAAAAAAAAAAACGAATAAAAAAATTCGTCGTTTTTTTTGTTTTACCCTTAAAACGCAGAATAAAGCTCAAAAAGGGTGTTTTGCTAAAATAACATTTTCGCATTTTAAACGTTTAAATCGTTCAAAAGACGCAATATTTAAAAAAAAGAATAATAAAATTTTGTCGTTTTTGTGTTTACCCTTAAAACGCAGATTAAAGCTCAAAAAAGTGCTGTTTTGCTAAAATAAGCATTTTCAAGCATTTTTTGACGTTGAAACCTTAAATAGAAGTAATAATAAAAAAAGAATAATAAAAATTTCGTCGTTTTATGCGAGCGTTAAAACGGATTAAAGCTCAAAAAGGGGTTTTTTTTAAAATAAGCATTTTCAAACATTTTAGATCGTTGAAATCGTTCAAAAGACGCAATATTAATAAAAACGAATAAAAAATTTCGTCGTTTTTTGTTTTTTTGCGTTAAAACCCCAGAATAAAGGGTCAAAAAGTGCTGTTTTGCTTTTAAAAAAAGCATTTTCAAACATTTTTGATCGTTGAAATCGTTCAAATAAAAATATTAATAAAAAAGAATAATAAAAATTCGTCGTTTTTTTGTTTTTTTTACCCTTAAAAAACGCAGATTAGAGCTCAAAAAGGGTGTTTTGCTGAAATAAGCATTTTCAAGCATTTTAGATCGTTGAAATCGTTTTTAAAAAAAAAAAATTTGAAAAAACGGGGAAAAATAAAAAATTTTGTCATTTTTATGCTGTTTTACGGGTTAAAAAAGCAGATTAAAAACTCAAAAAGTTCGTTTTTAAAAAAAAAAGCATTTTCAAGCATTTTAGATCGTTGAAGTCGTTCAAAAAGACGCAATATTAATAAAACGAATAATAAAAATTTCATCGTTTTTATGTTGTTTTACGCGTTAAAACGCAGATTAAAGCTCAAACGTGCTGTTTTGCTAAAATAAGCAGTTTCAAGCATTTTAGATCGTTGAAATCGTTCAAATAGAACTATTAATAAAAACGAATAATAAAAATTCGTCGTTTTTATGCTGTTTACGCGTTAAAACGCGGATTAAAACTCAAAACGTGCTGTTTTGCTAAAATAAGCATTTTCAAGCATTTTGATCGTTGAAATCGTTCAAATAGACGCAATATTAATAAAAACGAATAATAAAAATTTCGTTTTTTATGCTGTTTTACGCGTTAAAACGCTGATTAAAGCTCAAAACGTGCTGTTTTGCTAAAATAAGCATTTTCAAGCATTTTAGATCGTTGAAATCCGTTCAAATAGACGCAATATTAATAAAACGAATAATAAAAATTCGTCGTTTTTACGCTGTTTTACGCGTTAAAACGCAGATTAAAGCTCAAAACGTGCTGTTTTGCTAAAAATAAGCATTTTCAAGCATTTTAGATCGTTGAAATCGTTTAAATAGAAGCAATATTAATAAAACAATAATAAAAATTCGTCATTTTTAAGCTGTTTTACGCGTTAAAACGCAGATTAAAGCTCAAAACGTGCTGTTTTGCTAAAATAAGCATTTTCAAGCATTTTAGATCGTTGAAATCCCTTCAAATAGACGCAATAAAAATAAAAACGAACAATAAAAATTTCGTCGTTTTTATGCTGTTTTACGCGTTAAAACGCAGAATAAAGCTCAAAACGTGCTGTTTTGCTAAAATAAACAATTTCAAGCATTTTAGATCGTTTTAAATCGTTTTAAATAGACGCAATATTAATAAAAACGAATAATAAAAATTTCGTCGTTTTTATGCTGTTTTACGCGTTAAAACGCAGATTAAAACTCAAAACGTGCTGTTTTTCTAAAATAAGCATTTTCAAGCATTTTTTAAATCGTTGAAATCGTTCAAATAGAAGCAATATTGATAAAAACGAATAATAAAAATTCGTCGTTTTTATGCTGTTTTACGCGTTAAAACGCAGGGTTAAAGCTCAAAACGTGCTGTTTTGCTAAAATAAGCATTTTCAAGCATTTTTTGATCGTTGAAATCGTTCAAATAGACGCAATATTAATAAAAACGAATAATAAAAATTCGTCATTTTTATGCTGTTTTACGCGTTAAAACGCAGATTAAAGCTCAAAACGTGCTGTTTTGCTAAAAAAAAGCATTTTCAAGCATTTTTAGATCGTTGAAATCGTTCAAATAGACGCAATATTAATAAAAACGAATAATAAAATTTCGTTGTTTTTATGCTGTTTTACGCGTTAAAACGCTGATTAAAGCTCAAAACGTGCTGTTTTGCTAAAATAAGCATTTTCAAGCATTTTAGATCGTTGAAATCGTTCAAATAGACGCAATAATAATAAAAACGAAAATAAAAATTTCGTCGTTTTATGCTGTTTTCGCGTTAAAACGCTGATTAAAAACTCAAAAGTGCTGTTTTGCTAAAATAAAGCATTTTCAAGCATTTTAGATCGTTGAAATCCGTTCAAATAGACGCAATATTAATAAAAACGAATAATAAAAATTTTGTCGTTTTATGCTGTTTTACGCGTTAAAACGCAGATTAAAGCTCAAAACGTGCTGTTTTTGCTAAAATAAGCATTTTCAAGCATTTTAGATCGTTGAAATCGTTCTAAATAGACGCAATATTAAAAAAAAACGAATAATAAAAATTTCGTCGTTTTATGCTGTTTTACGCGTTAAAACGCAGAATAAAAGCTCAAAACGTGCTGTTTTACTAAAATAAAACATTTTCAAGCATTTTAGATCGTTGAAATCGTTCAAATAGACGCAATATTAATAAAAACGAATAATAAAAATTTCGTCGTTTTTATGCTGTTTTCGCGTTAAAACGCTGATTAAAGCTCAAAACGTGCTGTTTTGCTAAAATAAGCATTTTCAAGCATTTTTAGATCGTTGAAATCGTTCAAATAGACGCAATATTAATAAAAACGAATAATAAAAAATTTTGTCGTTTTATGCTGTTTTACGCGTTAAACGCAGATTAAAGCTCAAAACGTGCTGTTTTGCTAAAATAAGCATTTTCAATCATTTTAGATCGTTGAAATCGTTCAAATAGACGCAATATTAATAAAAACGAATAATAAAAATTTCGTCGTTTTATGCTGTTTTACGCGTTAAAACGCAGAATAAAACTCAAAACGTGCTGTTTTGCTAAAATAAGCATTTTCAAGCATTTTAGATCGTTGAAATCGTTTTAAATAGAAGCAATATTAATAAAAACGAATAATAAAATTCGTCGTTTTTATGCTGTTTTCGCGTTAAAACGCGATTAAAGCTCAAAACGTGCTGTTTTGCTAAAATAAGCATTTTCAAGCATTTTAGATCGTTGAAATCGTTCAAATAGAGCAATATTAATAAAAACGAATAATAAAAATTCGTCGTTTTATGCTGTTTTACGCGTTAAAACGCAGATTAAAATCAAAACGTGCTGTTTTGCTAAAATAAGCATTTTCAAGCATTTTAGATCGTTGGAAATCGTTTAAATAGAAGCAATATTAATAAAAACGAATAATAAAAATTCGTCATTTTATGTATGTTTTTACGCGTTAAAACGCAGATTAAAGCTCAAAACGATTGCTGTTTTGCTAAAATAAGCATTTTCCAAGCATTTTAGATCGTTAAAATCGTTCAAACAGACGGCGAACTAGTTTTAATAAAAAACGAATAATAAAAATAAAACATTAAATCGTCGTTTTATAATGCTGTTTTACGCGTTAAAACGCAGAATAAAAGCTCAAAACGTGCTGTTTGCTAAATAAGCATTTTCAAGCTAAAATTA
>NW_027049252.1:0-5808 GCF_025399875.1 Dalotia coriaria
TGAGGGTTTTAAACTGCGTTTTTTAAAGCGTAAAAAAGCATAAAACGAGAATTTTTTTTTTCGTTTTTTAATATTCTTTTATTTTAACGGTTCCCAAAGATCTAAAATGCTTGAAAATCTTATTTTAGCAAAACAGGGGTTTTGGGGTTTTAAACTGCCTTTTTTAAAAACCCTAAAAAAACTTTTAAAAAAGACGAAATTTTTTTTTATTCGTTTTATTAATATTGCTTTTTTGAACGTTTTAACGTCAAAAGCTTGAAAATGGGATTTTGAAAACGGGGCCCTTTGAAGGGAAAAATTTCGTTTTTAAACCCTAAAACAGCATAAAAGCGGAAAAAATTTTTTTATTCGTTTTTAAATTTAAAATTGCTCTATTTTAACAATTTTAACTCCAAAAGCGAAAATGCTTATTTTTTCGCAAAAAGCACGTTTTTAGCTTTTTTTGCGTTTTCCCCGTAAACCCCAAAATAAAAACCCACGTTTTTTATTTTTATTGCTTTTTTTAAAAAATTTCAACGATAAAAATGCTTGAAAATGTTATTTTAGCAAAACAGCACGTTTGGAGCTTTAATCGCGTTTTAACGCGTAAAACACATAAAACGGCAATTTTATTATTCGTTTTATTAATATTGCGTCTATTTGAACGATTTCACGATCTTGCGAAAATGTTATTTTAGCAAAACAGCACGTTTTGAGCTTAATCTGCGTTTTAACGCGTAAAACAAACATAAAACGACGAAAATTTTTATTATTCGTTTTTTATTATTAGCTTTTATTTGAACAGTTTCAACGATCTAAAATGCTGAAAATGCTTTTTAGCAAAACAGCCCTTTTGAGCTTTAATCTGCGTTTTAACCCCGTAAGACAGCATAAAACGACAGGAATTTTATTATTCGTTTTTTATTAATATTGCTTCTATTTGAACGATTTCAACGATAAATACTTGAAAATAGCATTTTGCCATGCAAAACAGCACGTTTGAGCTTTAATCTGTGTTTGGCGCGTAAAACAGCAAAACGACGAAATTTTATTCGTTTTTTATTAATATTGCGTCTGTTGAACGATTTCAACGATCTAAGAATGCTTGAAAATGCTATTTAGCAAAACAGCACGTTTTGCGAGGCTTTAATCTGCGTTTTAACGCGTAAAACAACATAAAACGCCGAATTTATATTGTCGTTTTCTTAATAATATTGCGTCTATTTGAACGATTTCAACGATCTAAAATGGCGAAAATGCTTGTGCAGCAAAACAGCACGTTTGGAGGCTGATACGCGTTTTGTAACGTAAAGACAACATAAAACGACGAAATTTTTATTATTCGTTTTTTATTAATATTGCTTCTATATTGAACGATTTCAGCGATCTAAAATGCTTGAAAATGCTTATTTTAGCAATACAGCATTTGGGCTTTTGTCTGCGTTTTAACGCGTCAAAACAAGCATAAAAACGGCAATTTTTATCATTCGTTTTTTATTAATATTGCGTCTATTTGAACGATTTCAACGATCACAAAATGCTTGAAAATGCTTGACATAAAACAGCACGCTTTGAGCTTTAATCTGCGTTTAACGCGTAAAACATAAAAACGATAAAATTTTTTATTATTCGTTTTTATTAATATTGCGTCTGTTGAACGATTTCAACGATCTAAAATGCTTGAAAGTACTTATTTAGCAAAACAACACGTTATGAGCTTTTAATCTGCGTTTAACGCGTAAAACAGTATTATTATAAAACGAGATTTTATATTATTGGTTTTTATTAATATTACGTCTATTTGAACGTTCAACGATCTAAAATGCTTGAAAATGCTTATTTTAGCAAAACAGCACGTTTTGAGCTTTAATCTGCGTTTTTAACGCGTAAAACAGCGCATAAAAACGACGAAATTTTTTATTGTCGTTTTATTATGTGGCTATTTGAACGATTTCAGCGATCTAAAATGGCAATGCTTATTTTAGCAAAACAGCACGTTTTTGGCAGAGCTTTGATCTGTTTAACGCGTAAAACAGCATAAAAAACGACGAATTTTCATTATTCGTTTTTTATTAATATTGCTTCTATTTGGTGATTTCAACGAACTAAAATGTAGCGACAATGCTTATTTTAGCAAAGCAGCACGTTTGAGCTTTTAATCTGCGCGTTTTTAACGCGTAGGGGCAACATAAAAACGTTGAGAATTTTATTATTCGTTTTATTAATATTTAGCCACCTATTTGAACGATTACAACGTGTAAAATATGGCGAAAATGCGCTTATTTTAGCAAAACGGCGTTTTGAGTTTTAATCACCGTTTTAACTTGCCGTAAAACATAAACGACGTTTATTATTCGTTTTTATTAATATTAGCTATTTGAACGATTTCAGCGTCAAAATGCTTGAAAATGCTTATTTTAGCAAAACAGCACGTTTGAGCTTTAATCTGCGTTTTAGCAGCGTAAAACAGCTTATAAAACGACGAAATTTTTATTATTCGTTTTTTGTGTATATTAACTTCCATTTGAACGATTTCAACGATCTAAAATGCTTGAAAATGCTTATTTTAGCAAAACAGCACGTTTTGAGCTTTTAATCTGCGTTTAACGCGTAAAATAACATAAAAACGACGAAATTTTTTATTATTCGTTTTTATTAATATTTAAGGCTGTTTGAACAATTTCAACCATCTAAAATGCTTGAAAATGATTATTTGTAGCAAAACAGCACGTTTTGAGCTTTGTCAGATTTTATCGCGTAAACAGCATAAAACGACAATTTTTATTATTCGTTTTTATTATGTGCTTCTATTTGGTGATTTCAATGATCTAAAATGCTTGAAAATAGCATTTAGCAAAACAGCACGTTTTGAGCTTTAATCTGCGTTTTAGCGCGTAAAACAGCATAAAACGACGAATTTTTATTATTCGTTTTTATTAATATTGCTTCTATTTGAACGATTTCAACGATCTATAATGCTTGAAAATGCTTATTTTAGCAAAACAGCACGTTTTGAGCTTTTAATCTGCGTTTTAACGCGTAAAACAGCATAAAACGATGAAATTTTTATTATTTGTTTTTATTAATATTGCTTCTATTTGAACGATTTCAACGATCTAAAATGCTTGAAAATGCTTATCTTAGCAAAACAGCACGTTTTGAGCTTTAATCTGCGTTTTAACGCGTAAAACAGCATAAAACGACGAAATTTTTATTATTCGTTTTAATTAATATTGCTTCCATTTGAACGATTTCAACGATCTACAAAATGCTTGAAATGCTTATTTTACAAAACAGCACGTTTTGAGCTTTAATCTGCGTTTTAACGCGTAAAATAACATAAAACGACGAAATTTTTATTATTCGTTTTTATTAATATTGCGTCTATTTGAACAATTTCAACCATCTAAAATGCTTGAAAATGATTATTTTTAAAACAAAACAGCACGTTTGAGCTTTAATCTGCGTTTTATCGCGTAAAACAGCATAAAACGACGAATTTTTATTATTCGTTTTTATTAATATTGCTTCTATTTGAACGATTTCAAGATCTAAAATGCTTGAAAATGCTTATTTTAGCAAAACAGCACGTTTGAGCTTTAATCTGCGTTTTAACGCGTAAAACAGCATAAAACGACGAAATTTTTATTATTCGTTTTTATTAATATTTAGCTTCTATTTGAACGATTTCAACGATCCAAAATGCTTGAAAATGCTTATTTTAGCAAAACAGCACGTTTTGAGCTTTTAATCTGCGTTTAACGCGTAAAACAGCATAAAAACGACGAATTTTTATTATTCGTTTTTATCAATATTGCTTCTATTTGAACGATTTCAAGTCTAAAATGTTTAAAATGTTTTTTTAGAAAAACAACCCCTTTGAGCAATCTGCGTTTTAAAGGGGTAAAAAAACCAAAAAAGATAAAATTTTTTTTTATTCGTTTTATTAATATTCGTCTTTTTAACGATTTCAACGATCTAAAATGCTTGAAAATGCTTTTTTGCCCGCCCTTATGAGCTTTTTAAACTGCGTTTTAACGCGAAAACAAAAATAAAACGAGAATTTTTATTTTTGGTTTTTATTAATATTGCTCTTTTGAACGGTTCACGTCTAAATGCTTGGCTTTTTGAAAAAAGCCCTTTTTTTTAAACTGCGTTTTAACGCGTAAAAAACAAAAAAAGACGAAATTTTTTTTTATTCGTTTTTTTTTTATTGCTTCTATTTAACGTTTTAACGATCAAAATGCGGCTTATTTTAGAAAACAGCACGTTTGAGCTTTAATCGCGTTTTTCGCGTAAAACTATAAAACGACGAATTTTTTTATTCGTTTTATTAATATTGCTTCTATTTGAACGATTTCAACGTCTAAAAATTTTACAATCTTATTTTAGCAAAACAGCCCTTTTTAAACTTTAATCTGCGTTTTAAGCGTAAAAACCATAAAAAGACGAAATTTTTTTTATTCGTTTTTATTAATATTCTTCTATTTGAACGATTACAACGATGTAAAAAGCTTGAAAATGCTTATTTTAGCAAAACAGCCGTTTTTAGCTTTAATCTGCTTTTAAAGCGTAAAACAGCAAAAATGACAATTTTTTTTTATTCGTTTTTTTTAATTTGCTTCTATTTGAACGATTTCAACGATCAAAATGCTTGAAAAACTTATTTTAGCAAAACACACGTTTGAGCTTTTTAAACTGCGTTTTAACGCGTAAAAACATAAAACGACGAATTTTTATTATTCGTTTTTTTTTAATATTGCTTTTATTTGAACGATTTCACGATCTAAAATGCTTGAAAAAACTTATTTTAGCAAAACAGCACGTTTTGAGCAATCTGCGTTTTTAAAGCGTTAAAAACGAAATTTTTTTTATTCGTTTTTTTTTAACTTTCTATTTGGTTTCAACGATCTAAAATGTTTAAAATGCTTATTTTAGCAAAAAAGCAGTTTTTGGGAGCTTTAATCCGTTTTAACCGTAAAATACAAAAAAAGACAAATTTTATTATTGGTTTTATTAATTTGCGTCTAGAACAATTTCAACCATCTAAAAAGCGAAATGATTATTTTAGGGGAAAACAGCCCTTTTGAGCTTTAATCTGCGTTTATCGCGTAAAAAGCATAAAACGACGAATTTTTTTTTATTCGTTTTTTTTTAATATTGCTTCATTTGAACGTTTTAATGATCTAAAATGCTTGAAAATGCTTATTTTTGCAAAACAGCACGTTTTTAGTTTTAATCTGCGTTTTTAAAGCGTAAAAAACAAAAAAAGCGAAATTTTTATTTTTTTTTTATTAATATTGCGTTTTTTGAACGTTTAAGATCTAAAATGCTTGAAAATGGTTATTTTAAAACGCCGTTTTTTAGCTTTAAACCGTTGAACGCGTAAAAAACATAAAAAGACAAAATTTTTTGTTTGTTTTTATTAATATTGCGTCATTTGAACGATTTCAACGATCTAAAATGCTTGAAAATGATTATTTTTGAAAAAAGCCGTTTTGACTTTAATTCGTTTTAAGCGTAAAACACATAAAACGACAATTTTTTTTTTCGTTTTTTATTAATTTGCGTCTATTTGAACATTTCAACGATCTAAAAGCGAAAATGATTATTTTAGCAAAACAACGTTTTGAGCTTTAATCTGCGTTTTAACCCTAAACAGCTAAAACGACGAAATTTTATTATTCGTTTTTATTAATATTGCTTCTATTTGAAAGTTTAACGTCTAAAATGCTTGAAAATCTTATTTTAAAAAAAACCCTTTATTTAATCTGCGTTTTTAAAGCGTAAAAAAAATAAAACGATAAAATTTTTATTATTCGTTTTTTA
>NW_027049253.1:0-5804 GCF_025399875.1 Dalotia coriaria
AAAACCCAAATCTTTGTTTTTATTTTTTCCGGGGTTAAAGCAAACCAAAAAAATTTTTTTAAAAAAAAAATTTTGTTTTTTAAACGTTAAACGTTAAAAAAGCAATAAATAAAACGTTAAAAAAATTTCGTTTTTTTGTGTTTTTTCCCTTAAAAAAGAATTAAAACCCCAAAAAGTTTTTTCTTTTTAAAATTTTCTTTTTTTGGTTTTAAAACCCTTCCAATTTCCCAAAAAATAAAAAAATTTCCCTTTTTTTTTTTAGCGTTAAACCGTTAAAATAAAAAGCTTTTTTAAAATAATATTTTTGCCTTTTTTGTTTAAACGTTAAAAACGCAAATTAATAAAAAAAATTTTAAAATTCCTTTTTTAGCTTTTAGCGTTAAAGGGCAATTTAAAAACAAAATTTTCCCAAAAAAAAATTTTTTTTTGTTTTGCCCAAAAAAATTAAAAAAAACATATTTTTTTTGTGTTTTAGCGTTAAAAAGCAGATTAAAGCTCAAAACTGCGTTTTGCTAAAATAATCATTTTCATGCATTTTAGATCGTTGAAATCGTTCAAATAGACGCAATATTAATAAAACGAATAATAAAAATTTCGTCGTTTTTATGTGTTTTACGCGTTAAAACGCAGATTAAAGCTCAAAACGTGCTGTTTTGCTAAAAATAATCATTTTCAAGCACTTTTAGATCGTTGAAATCGTTCAAATAGACGCAATATTAATAAAAACAATAATAAAAATTTCGTCGTTTTATGCTGTTTACGCGTTAAAACGCAGATTAAAGTCAAAACGTCTGTTTTGCTAAAATAACATTTTCAAGCATTTTAGATCGTTGAAATCGTTCAAATAGAAGCAATATTAATAAAAACGAATAATAAAAATTTCGTCGTTTTATGTGTTTTACGCGTTAAAACGCAGATTAAAGCTCAAAACGGCTGTTTTGCTAAAAATAATCATTTTCAAGCATTAGTCGTTGAAATCGTTCAAATAGACGCAATATTAATAAAAACGAATAATAAAAATTTCGTCGTTTTTTATGCTGTTTTACGCGTTAAAACGCAGATTAAAAGCTCAAAACGTGCTGTTTTGCTAAAATAATCATTTTCAAGCACTTTAGATCGTTGAAATCGTTCAAATAGACGCAATATTAATAAAAACGAATAATAAAAATTTCCGGTTTTTGCGTTTTGGGTAAACGCGTTAAAACTCAAACGTGCTGTTTTTTCAAAAAAAGATTTTCAAGCATTTTTTGATGTTTAAATGCCCCAAAAAAAATATTAATAAAAACGAATAATAAAAAAATTTGTTTTAGTTTTTACGCGTTAAACGGATTGCTCAAAACCGGCAAAAATAAATTTTCGCATTTTAGCGGAAATCGTTCAAATAAGAATATTAATTAAAAAAAATAAAAAATTTTGTGAGGGGCCCCTTAAAACCGATTAAACTCAAAAAGGCTGTTTTTAAAAAAAGCATTTTCAAGATTTTTTGATCGTTGAAATCGTTCAAATGGCAAATTTAAAAAAAAGAATAATAAAAAAGTCGTTTTTTTGCGTTTTGCGTTAAAACCGATTAAAAATAAAAAGGGTGTTTTCTAAAATCATATTCAAGCATTTGATCGTTGAAATCGTTTTAAAGGCAAAATTTAAAAAAAAAAAAATAAAATCGTTTTTATGCGTTTTTACGCGTTAAAACCAGATTAAAGCTCAAAATGCTGTTTGCAAAAAAATCATTTTTAACATTTTAGATCGTTGAAATCGTTCAAAAGACGCAAAAATTAATAAAAACGAATAATAAAATTTTTTTTTTTATTTTTTTCGCGTTAAACGCAGATTAAAGCTCAAAAAGGGTTTTGCTAAAATAAGTTTTCGCTTTTTAGATGAAACCCCTTAAATGGCTATTAATAAAAAAAGTAATAAAATTTTGGTTTTTATGTTTTTGTTAAAACGGGATTAAACTCAAACGGTTTTTGGGTAAAATAACATTTTCAAGCATTTTGTCGTTGAAATCGTTCAAAAAAAATTTTAAAAAAAAGTAAAAAATTGTGTTTTTTGCTGTTTTACCCTTCGGAAAAAAAACGGCTGTTTTGCTAAAAAAAATTTTTAAAGGATTTTTGACGTTGAAATCGAAAAAAACAAATTTAATAAAAAAGAATAAAAAAATTTTCCGTTTTATGCTGTTTTGCGTTAAAAAGCAGAAAACCCCAAAAAGGTTTTTTGCTAAAATAACATTTCGCATTTTAGATCGTTGAAATCGTTCAAATAAAAGAAAATATTTACCAAAAAAAACGAATAATAAAAAATTCGTCGTTTTATGTTGTTTTACGCGTTAAAACGCAGATTAAAGCTCAAAACGTTGTTTTGCTAAAATAAGCATTTTCAAGGATTTTAGATCGTTAAACGTTCAAATATAGCTACTATTACCAAAAAAAAAACGAATAATAAAAATTCGTCGCTTTGCTGTTTTACGCGTTAAAAACGCAGATTAAAGCTCAAAACGTGCTGTTTTGCTAAAATAATCATAATTCAAGCATTTTAGATCGCTGAAATCACGTTCAAATAGACGCGCAATATTATCAAAAACGAATAATAAAAATTTCGTCATTTTATGCTGTTTTACGCGTTAAAACGCAGGATTGCTCAAAACGTGCTGTTTTGCTGTACCAATCATTTTCAAGCACTTGAGATCGTTAAAATCGTTCAAATAGACGCAATATTAATAAAAAAACGAATAATAAAAATTTTCTGGGTCGTTTTTATATGCTGTTTTACGCGTTAAAACGCAGATTAAAGCTCAAAACGTGCTGTTTTGGTTAAAATAAGCATTTTCAAGCATTTTGTGATCGTTAAATCGTTCAAATAGAATAAATATTAATAAAACGAATAATAAAAAATTCGTCGTTTTTATGTTTTTTCGTTTTACGCGTTAAAACGCAGACAAAGCTCAAAACGTGCTGGTTTTACAAATAACTACTCTTCAAAGTACTTACCGTTTAAATCGTCAAATAGACGCAATATTAATAAAAAAATGAATAATAAAAATTTCGTCGTTTTATGCTGTTTTACGCGTTAAAACGCAGATTAAAAGCCTCAAAACGTGCTGTTTTGCTAAAATAAGCATTTTCAAGCATTTTAGATCGTTTAAATCGTTCAAATAGAAGCAATATTAATAAAAAACGAATAATAAAAATTCGTCGTTTTATGCTGTTTTACGCGTTAAAACGTGATTATCAAAACGCTGTTTTGCTAAAATAATCATATCTGCCATTTATCGTTGAAATCGTTCAGCAATATTAATAAAAAAACGAATAATAAAAATTTCGTCGTTTTTATGTTGTCGTACGCGTTAAAACGCAGATTAAAGCTCAAAGTTGCGGTTTAGCTGCTAAAATAACTATTTTCAAACCATTTTGATCAAGCTGAAACCGTTCAAATAGACGCACATTAATAAAACGCAATTAATAAAATTCGCCCGTTTTACGCTGTTTTACGCGTTAAAACGCAGACGAAAGCCCCAAAACGTGCTGTTTTGCTGCTGCTATAAATGAGCATTTTCAAAACATTTGACGCGAAACGTAGGCGCTGTTATTAACAAAACACCAACAAAATTCATCGTTTTGCGCCGGTTTTACGCGTTAAAACGCGATTAAAAGCCCAAACGTGCTGTTTTGCTAAAACACCACGCAAAGCATTTAGATCGTTGAAATCGTTCAAATGACGCTTTTTACATTAATAAAAACGAATAATAAAATTTTTGGCGTTTTTATATGCTGTTTTACGCGTTAAAACGCAGATTAAAGCTCAAAACGCGCTGTTTTGCTAGCAAAATATGCATTTTCAAGCGTTTTAGATCGCTAAATCTGTTCAAATAGACGCAATATTAATGCAAAAAACGAATAATAAAAATTCGTCGTTTTATGCTGTTTTACGCGTTAAAACGTGCAGATTAAAAGCCCAAAACGTGCTGTTTTACAAAATAACCACGCCATTTTGAACGGCTGGAAATCGTTCAAATAGACGCGCTGGTATTAATAAAAACGAATAATAAAATTCCCGTCGTTTTTATGCTGTTTTACGCGTTAAAACGCAGATTAAAAGCTCAAAACGTGCCGCTGCCGCTTAAAATAACTCATTTCAGCACTTAGATCGTTGAAATCGTCTCGGGCGAGACGCACATTAATGCAAAACGAATAATAAAATTTCGTCGTTTTATGCTGGATTTACGTTAAAACGCAGACAGCTCAAATCGCTGTTTTGCTCAAATAATCATTTTTCAAGACGGATCGTTAAACGTTCAAATAGACGCAATATTAATAAAACAACAAGTACCGCCGCTTATATGTTTCTACGCCAAACGCAGATTAAAAGCTCAAAACGCTGTTTTGCTAAATACGCATTTTCACATTTTAGATCGTTGAAATCGTTCAAATAGACGTGAATATTAATAAAAAACGAATAATAAAAAAATTCGTCGTTTTATAAGCGTTTTACGCGTTAAAACGCAAAGCCTCCGCACCGCCGTTTTATGCTAAAATAAGCATTTTCAAGAGCATTTTAGATCGCTGGAATCGTTCAAATAAAGAAATATTAATAAAAACGAATAATAAAAAAATTCGTCGTTTTATGCCGCTCTTACGCGTTAAAACGCAGATTAAAGTCAAAACGCTAGCTTTTGCTAAAATAATCATATTCAAGCATTTTTAGATCGTTGATATCGTTCTTCTTTTCAAATAGACGCAATATTAATAAAAAACGAATAATAAAAATTTCGTCGTTTTATGTTGTTTTACGCGTTAAAACGTAGCAGATTAAAGCTCAAACGTGCTGTTTTATAAAATAAGCATTTTCAAGCATTTTAGATCGCTTTGAAACCTGCCCAAACAAAGAAATATTTTCATTTCAAAACGAATAATAAAATCTGTCGTTTTATGTTGTTTTACGCGTTAAACGCGCATTGCTCAAAACGCGCTGTTTTATGCTAAAATAATCATATTCAAGCATTTTAGATCGTTGAACGTTCAAATAGACGCAATATTAATAAAAACAAACGAATAATAAAATTTGTCGTTGCTGTTTTACGCGTTAAAACGCAGATTAAAGCTCAAAACGTGCTGTTTTGCTAAAATAACTATTTTCAAGCACTTTAGATCGTTGGTTCAAATAGACGTACATTAATAAAAAACGAATAATAAAAATTTCGTCGTTTTTATGCTGTTTTACGCGTTAAACGCAGATTAAAAGCTCAAAACGCTGTTTGCTAAAATAAGCATTTTCAAGCATTTTAGATCGTTGAACCGTTCAAATAGAAGCAATATTAATAAAAACGAATATTGGGGTAATCTGTCGTTTTGCTGTTTTACGCGTTAAACGCAGATTAAAGCTCAAAACGTGCTGTTTTGCATAAAATAATCATTTTCAAGCATTTTAGATCGTTGAAATCGTTCACCAGATGCAAATAATAAAACCAACACAGTAACGTTTATGCCGCCTTACGCTAAACGCAGGATTAAGCCCAAACGCCGCTTTGCTAAAATAAGCATTTTCAAGCATTTTGTGATCGTTGAAATCGTTCAAATAGAAGGCGATAATAAAAACGAATAATAAAAATCTGTCGTTTTATGCTGTTTTTACGCGTTAAAACGTTAGATTAAAGCTCAAAACGTGCTGTTTTGCTAAAATAATCATTTCTGCCATTTTAGATCAAGCTGAAATCTTTCAAATAGACGTGCAATATTAATAAAACGAATAATAAAATTCGCCGTTTTGCGTTTCACGCCAAACGCAGACGCCCAAAACGCAAATGTTTTGGT
>NW_027049254.1:0-5789 GCF_025399875.1 Dalotia coriaria
TTGTTTGGCCTTTTTTTGTTTAATTTTTATTGCTGGTTGGGGTTTACCTACACGATGCGTACTCAATACTGGATTCAGACATCAAACACACCAACTAATTCCGTCTACAATTTTTTACCATAACAAACAACGGTTTACTTGCGCGGTAAAATGCGAAAGATTCACACTTTCGGGGCTGGGGGCCCGCGGCGAACACAGCCATCAAACCTCCGCCTGTGTACTTAACAAAAACGGTGGGGGCGGCCCCGGGTTTCGGCAACCCCCAAACGCTTAAAATCTTTCGATCTTTTTTTCTTTTCATTAAAAGTTGTCGTTTGGGCCGTGTAATTCTGTATTACTTTCTTCAATCGTTGGTGATTTTATTTCCAATTCAAGTATAAAATCTCTGATTTAAGCGACTAAACAAAGAAAATCGTTTTAAATTGATTTCTCTTGAATTCAAATCATAAACTAACCTTAAAAAGGCTCTGACTATTCGAAGTTCTTTTTAAAAGTTTAACTTGCCCTACATCAGGCCCAGGTTGTTTGCCCCATTTTACGTAGTGACATTTTTATAATTTCTGTGATTCTTTCAATTGCCGTTTCTTTTTCCCATTAAAACACTATCTTTTTTTAATATTTTCTAAAAAGAAAAAATTTGAATATTTTTTAAAACCTACAAAACTTACTTTTGTAGCATGTAGATTTTTTGCTGAAAAAGCACATCGGATCACCCCTTTTTTAACTTCCGCCATCTGGTATTATGGATTGAAATTTATCCCCCACAGCTTTTTCTTCCCTTTCCCCCTTCAATCTCCTCCCCAAAAGAATCAATTTTTGTTTCAAATCGTCAAAAAGAATAGTCTGGTCATCATTGCTTTTCCTGCCAACGCAATCTCAATCTTCAACAATCAATATCTAAATTTTTTGTGTTTTGGGATCCCCGAAATTCAAAGTGCTTTTAAAAATTTAACCTTCTCCTGGGGGGGGAGAACCTTTTTCCGTTATAATGATTAAAAATCACGTTCATTCATCAGGGTCGGATGACTTTCATTTTGTTTCGTATTTGGTTCATTGGGGCGTCCGCCGCTTTTGCTCAGTAGCTTTCGCCTCATCAATTCCCTCGGAGGTTTTTTTGTTCTTGTAAATTTACTAAGTTCAAGCGTAAATCATCTCTTTTTTTGTATCTCTTTCCCCCGCTTTTTCCTTTATTATAGCATGGGGAGCTTTTTATATCTTCTTTTAATTGGGTGTTTTTAATTACTATTGTATATTTTTTTTTGGGTAGTTTTTATTTTTCTTATTTCCCCTTTTAAACTAATCTTTCAATCAGACTTGGTTGATTCAATAAGTTATTCCCTGGATTTATTTTTTACTTTTGTTAAGTTTTTTTTAATTCTTTAAGTTTTTTTTTTCTGTTTTTAAAGATCTTTTGCATCTTCAATAGCTGTTTTTGTTAAGTTGTTCGTTTAATCTTTTTGTTCTTGTTTAATCCCCCGATTATTTTCCTTGTTTTCTTAAATTCTTACAATTAATAATCTCTTCTCTTAATGTTTGGTGTTCTTGATCTTTCCCTTTGATTTCTCTTAATTTTCCGCTGAACTTCTCCCATTCTTGAATTATATTCAGTGTTCTTTATCTCGGGTGTGTCTATAACTTGTCTCTTGGTATCGATTTTTTTTTTTTAAATAATAGATTCTTTTTTTGTTCCAAAAATTGGCTCGAAGTTTATACGTTCAATCTGAATTGTGTTTTCTTTGAGAGTTTGCATTTTATTAGCCCTTTTTTTCTTTTTATAAAAGATATCTGTTTTATTTGCTTTGTTCATGTTCGTTACTCTGTAGTTTTTTGGGAAGTTCAATAGTTTTTTTTAAAATGTCCTTAAAAACAAGGCATCTACTCTTTTTTTGGTTTTTAATAATGTATTACTTTTTTATTTCATTGCCAATATGCGCTTTTTGTGTTGTCTGCCAATTTAAAGAAAATTCATCCAGTGCTACTTTTGTATCGCTAATAATTTAGTCATAGTTGCAAACTCTTCATCTTTGGATGTGTTTGATTCTTCTAATCTATTGATTGATAATTCCTTGGAGTTTTTTTTTTTCAGTCTCTCGGCAGGAAGTAATCTAAAATATTTTTAAAGGGTTTAAAAATTTTTTTGGTTAATTTTTGTATATACCAAAAATTTTTTCTTCTCCAATGCACAACTTGTAAATCCGCCACGAAGTACGTTGTTCCCAAATTTTTCTTTATACATCAAAGCATTGTTATTTCTCATAATTTGAACCAACTTAACCCTCTTTCCCACGTCAATTCCTGCACGTTGTTTGGAACCCGTGGTTTTCATCAAAAACTCGCGCCATTTTATTTGTTTAAATCTCTTCTCAAGCGCTTGATCTGTTTCCTTAAAATCAAAAATTCCGCGTGTTGCTCACGTGTGTGCTTGTCAATTTCCGGATTTTTTCAATATCAGTCCCCAATCGTGTAATCGTCTTTTGTCTGTTTTATCACCCCGATTGTTTTGTAATTGTTCATCGTAACAGCTAGTTCTTCAGGATGATTTTATTCTGTTCGAAAATAATCCCTGTCACGTATATTGTGAATAATCAAATAATTTATTAAATTCCTCGAGGTATTTTGCAGCAGCGGGGTTTTTCCCCCCTTTTTCGGCAACGTTTTAAGAAAATTTCCCTTTTCCCATATTGCGAATGCATCACCCCTTTTCGGAAAGGGGTGTCTTTTTCCCGGGGCTTTTTGGCATCTCAATTCTTCTTGGTCCTGATAAAACAAAAAATTATGCCTATGTTAACTAATAAATAAAATGTCACTGATTCCCAAAATTTATACATAACTACGACAGGGGGAAAAACGTTTCCAAGACGATGTTTAATCAATAAAAGTCAAAACTTTATTCCTTTTACAATCTTTTAAATATTTTACTTCCGCTGTGGGACGAAGTTAATGAACCCCCCCGTTAAAGATGGCACTTCACTAACATTTTTTTATTATCAGTCCCCGGGGGCATCTCAACTTCCCCCTTTCAATCGTCAATCATCTTTTTTTTCCATCAATGTTCTTTTTCGTTTTTCGTGTAAACGCTGCTCGTATTCAACTGCTCCCTTCCATCACCGTTGATTCATGTTTTGGTTTTATTAAAGACGTTAGACCTTCCAACATGTTTTTGGATATTAAACACTCAAAATAAATAAAATTGATTTGTATAGGTTTTAAGGTTATGCAGTAATATTAGTTTTTTTTTTTCAGTTTTACCAAACAAAAAACTTTCGGGTTTTTTTAGGGGGTTTTTTGCACATCCCCGGGTTGTTGTGATAATAAAATACGTGATTCATGTATAAATTCTCAGTTTCCCTTTTTCTTTCTCATGCTTATTTTACCTGCTTGTTTTAGTAAAAATCTGAAAATTTAAACACTTATAATTTTTTTTTAAAATTTAATAAATAATACTTTTGAATTGTGAAGTTTTCGCTAACAATTCCGACATTTCAGGGCACTCCCCCCCAATTTCCTCCATCTGTGAAAGTTCATGGATTGTGTAATTCGTCCTCCATGCTTTACTCTTCATTCTTTTCCCGGGGAAGTTCCGCTCCAAATGGAAAACTTGCACTTTAAATTCTTTAATTCCCCATGGATTTTTCAATAAAAAACTTTCTTGTTTAATCTTTTTTTATTTCCACTTTAAAAGCTTTTATCATCAATCGGATTCATACTTTTTCTCCTCCCTATAAAATTTTGGGGGTATCGTTTATCTTTTTCCAAAACCCAAAGATATTTCATCGTTTCTTCTGATATTGTGACCCAGCCGTCTCTTTCACGCAAAAGCTGTAAATTTTTTTTGCCTGTTCTGCTGTTAATTTTTTACTGGCTTCTTTTTTTCCAGCGTTTTCCTCGGGGACCATTTGTTGATTTGAGTCTTCAGCGTTCGACCCCGTCATTATTATTCAAATCAATTTTTAAAGTTTTTTTTCTCTTTTGTGATTTTTCTTTTAATTGTTTCTTCTTTGATTAATTCGCCTTCTTTTACCACCCTTCCAATTCTCCTTTGTCGGATTTATTTTAAGTCGTTCTTTCATTCTGATTTTGCATTGCATTGTTGCATTTGTTTTGGGAGCGTTTCTATCGCAAAAAACAGCTCGAATAATTCTTGTTTAAATTTGTATCGTGCTTCATTTTAGAACAAAGGTTTTTTCAGGTCTTGGGTTTGTTTTGCATCTGATTTTTTCCCCGGTGTTTTCCTTTTTTGTTGGCTTTCTAGGGATTCTTCCTTTAGGCGGTCGCGTTTTTTTTAAAAGGTAGGGGTTTGTTTGGCTTGTTTGGGTTTCAATGCGTGATCGTCGATTTCACGATTAAGGCGCTTTTTTTTTTCGTCTTGGACTTTTAGACTTTTGTGATCTTTTTCCAGCCCACAGGGGAATTTTTAAAAATTTAAAAAAAGTTAAAAAAAGAGATCTTTTCTTTGGGGCTCTTATTAACGATGTTATCGTTTTTGCCGCCCCAAAAACCCCAACCCCCGCTTTCAACTCCTCCTTTCCCCACTCACTCAGTCAAACCACCTAATTTGTTCCGGGTGTATACATTTGGGGAAACAAATAACCAAGGAAAAGGCCCCTTATTAACCTGCCCCCAGGGGAAACGATCAGGACCTTGCAGTTCATGACAATCTCTAAAACAGCCGCTACCCCTTTCTTTGGTTAAAAAAAATACGGACATTATTCAAAACCCAAAAAGTCATTTTTTCTCCAAAACAAAAAATTAAACAAAATCTTACCTTGTTGCCCTTTGCAATTCTTTAAATATCCCGTTCCTTCAGGTGCTCCTCAATCAGCCCTTTTTTTATGCTGCGTCCCAACTTCGTATCTCACTTTCCCTTTTGCATCTTACAATCTCCTTCAACTTATTCTTATCTTCAATAATGTTCATCTTGTCGCTTCGTTTAACCCGATTTATCCCCGCGGGTTTACGTTCCTGCGTAAATTTACTCCTTTCTGCAGTTTAACCCGTTATCGTCTTTCCGTATTTCTTTAATAGATTTCCATTCCCCGCCGCAACTCTTCGGCTTGTTTCACGATCACGTAATCTTTTGCATCTTGACAAACGTTTATTCCACATGTGTAACTCACGAAACACTTCTGCGCGGGTTGCGTTTGCTCCTTAACTGCGTTCATACCTCTGTATGGTTTCTGATTAAGTAACATTTGATCCCAAGTTCACTTAAACACTTTTCTTCCCCCACCTTCAGTGTAATCTAAATCGACTCATTTGCCCTTGTGTCGCTTGTATTTACTTTTAACCTTTTTTTCTTCCATTTGTGCTGATTCGGTTATGCGCGGGTCGTAAGCGACGTGCGCGCCCCCAACTCTTCTTGATAACCAATGCTTTGGGTTTAAACTTCTCGCTTTTTGCCCTTTGGAAATGGTTTTTTTTTCACGTTAAAAGATTTTTCCGGTTTTTTGCCGCCTGTGGTTTCCCTAAATAAAAAATTAATAAATTTTTTAATTTTTGAATAATTTCTCTTAAGTTCCCGCGCCATTTATTTTCACTCGATATCAGCTTTTTAAATTCGCGATGATTTGCGAAAGTTATCAATAACTTCCTGGGCTCTTGTTCCTGCGTGCATTTTCTTTTGTTTAATTTTTTCCTCCTTTTTTTTGGTCCTTTTTTTTTAACCCCTTTTTTTTGGGGGCAAACCCTTCCCCCAAATTTTTCTAATTCTATTTGTGCGCTCCCGGGAAACTTTTTTAATCGAAAAGATTTGGGAAAGAGGAATTTGCTTTAATGGATCTTCTTCAGCT
>NW_027049255.1:0-5784 GCF_025399875.1 Dalotia coriaria
GTTTTAACGCTAAAAAGCTAAAAACACGAAATTTTTTTTTTAATTTGGCAACGTTTAACACTAAAAGCTTTTAAAATTTTTTTTTAAAAAAAGCCTTTTTTTAGTTTAACGCTTTTTTCGGGGAAAACAATAAAAAAGACGTTTTTTTTATTCGTTTTAAAAAAAAGCCTTTTTTTAAAAGATTTAAATTAAAAAATTTTTTAAAAAACTTATTTACAAAACAACGTTTTAGCTTTAATTTCTTTTTTTTAAAAAAAAAAAAACGGGAAAATTTTATTTTCGTTTTTTTTAAAAAACGCATTTAACGAAAATTAAACGTTAAAATTTTTTTTTTAGAAAACAAGATTTTTTTTAATGCTTTTAAGCAAAACAGCATAAAAAAAAATTTTTTTTTACGAAATTTTTTCTTTTAAATTTCGTCTAAAAAGTTTAAAATCATTTTAAAAAAAAATTTTGGAACGCGTTTTAACCTTTTAAAAAAATAAAACGGAAAAAAATAAATTTTTTTTTTTAAAATTCGTTTTTTTAAATTTCCATTAAAATCCGAAAAATGCTTTTTGAAAAAGCCTTTTTTTTTTTATTTGGTTTTTAAAGCGTAAAAAAAAAACGCAAAATTTTTTTTTTTTTTATTTTATTTTCATTTAACGATTAAAATCTTAAAATGCTTATTTTTTAAAAAAGCACGTTTTGAGTTTTTAAACTGGTTTTAACGCGTAAAAAAAAAAAAAATTATTTTTTTTTTTTTTATTTCTTTTTAAGTTAAAAAGTTAAAATGCTTTTTTGCAAAAAGCAAAGGGGTTTTTTTTTTTTTAAAAAAAAAAAAAAAAAAATTTTTTTTTATTTTTTTTTTAAAACCCTTTAAAAAAAATTTTAAAATGCTTTAACAAAACCCGGTTTTCTTTTTTTTTAAACCAAAAAAAAAAAAAATTTTTTTTTTTTTTTTATTTTTTTTTAAGATTTCAACGATCTAAAAGTTTAAAAAATTTTTTTTAAAAAAAAATTTTTTAATTTTTTAACGGGTTTAAAAAAATAAAAACAAAAAAAATTTTTTTTTTTTTTTTTATTTTTTTTTTAAGTTAAAATGCTTTTTAAAAAAAGAAAAAATTTTTTTGGGTTTTTAACGCAAAAAAAAACCAAAAAAAAATTTTTTTTTTTTTTTAAAATTTTTTTTAAAATTTAAAAAAAATTTTAAAAAAAACAAAAAAGGGTTTTAATTTTTTTTAAAAAAAAAAAAACCAAAATTTTTTTTTTTTTATTTTTTTGGTTTTTAACGATTTAACGGGGTTTAAAAACCCCTTTTAAAATCCTTTTTTTGCAAAAAGGAAATTTTTTTTTTTATTGGGTTTTAAAAAAAAAAGGGAAATTTTTTTTTTTTTTTTTAAAATTTTTTTATTTAGCACAACGAAAATTTAAAATTTTTTTTAGCAAAACAGCACGTTTTGAGCTTTAATCTGAGTTTTAACGCGGAAAACAGCATAAAAAACGACGAATTTTTATTATTGCCTTTTATTAATATTGCTCTATTTGAACGATTTCCAACGATCTAAAATGTTTGAAAATGCTTATTTTAGCAAAACAGCACGTTTTGAGCTTTAATCTGCGTTTTAACGCGTAAAAACAGCATAAAACGACGAAATTTTTATTGCCTGTTTTATTAATATTGCGTCTATTTGAACGATTTCCAACGATCTTATAATGCTTGAAAATGCTTATTTTAGCAAAACAGCACGTTTTGAGCTTTAACGTGTTTTAACGCGTAAAAAACAGCATAAAACGACGTGAATTTTTATTATTCGTTTTTTATTAATATTGCTTCTATTTGAACGATTTCAACGATCTAAAGTGTTTGAAAATGCTTATTTTAACAAAACAGCACGTTTTGAGTTTTAATCTGCGTTTTAACTCTTCAAAACAGCATAAAAACGACGAAATTTTTATTATTCGTTTTTTATTAATATTGCGTCTATTTAAACGTGATTTCAACGATCTAAAATGCTTGAAAATGCTTATTTTAGCAAACAGCACGTTTTGAGCTTTTATTCTGCGGGGTTTTAACGCGTAAAACAGCATAAAAAACAACGAATTTTATTATTCGTTTTTATTAATATTGCTTCTATTTGGAACGATTTCAACGATCTGTAGTAAATTTTGAAATGTTTACTTTTAACAAAAAACAGCACGTTTTGAGCTTAATCTGCGTTTTAACGCGTAAACAGCATAAAACAAACGAATTTTTTATTATCTGTTTTTATTAATATTGCTTCTATTTGAACGATTTCAACGATCTAAAAAGAATGAAAATAAAGCTTATTTTAACAAAACAGCACGTTTTGAGCTTTTAAATTCGCGTTTCTTAACTCGTAAAACAAAAGTATATAAAAACGATAAATTTTTATTATTCGTTTTTATTAATATTGCTTCTCATTTGAATGATTTCAACCATCTAAAATGCTTTGTGTCAAGCTATTTTGAAGCAAAACAGCATCGTTTTGAGTTTTAATCTGCGTTTTAACGCGTAAAACAGCATAAAAACAACGAATTTTTTATTATTCGTTTTTTATTAATATTGCGTCTATTTGAACGATTTCAACGATCTAAATGTTGAAAATGCTTATTTCCAGCAAAACAGCACGTTTTGCTTTAATCTGCGTTTTAACGCGTAAAACAGCATAAAAAACGACGAAATTTTTATTATTCGTTTTTATTTTTATTGCGTCTATTTTGAAACGATTTCAACGATCTAAAATGCTTCGAAAATGCTTATTTTTGCAAAACAGCACGTTTTGAGTTTCTTTAATCTGCGTTTTAACGCGTAAAACAGCATAAAAACGACGAAATTTTTATTATTCGTTTTTATTAATATTGCTTCTATTTTAAACGATTTCAACGATCTAAAATGCTTGAAAAATGCGCTTATTTTAGCAAAAACAGCACGTTTTGAGTTTTATTCTCGCGCGTTTTAACGCGTAAACAGCATAAAAAACGACGAAATTTTTATTATTCGTTTTTTATTTTATTGCGTCTATTTGGAACGATTCCAACGATCTAAAAATGCTTGAAAATGCTTTATTTTAGCAAAACAGCACGTTTTGAGCTTTTAATCTGCGTTTTAACAAGTAAAATGGCATAAAAACGACGATTGTTCTTTTATTATCTGGGTTTTATTATTGCTTCTATTTGGAACGATTTCAACGATCTAAAAATGCATGAAAATGCTTTATATTAGCAAAACAGCACGTTTCCTTTTGAGTTTTACCCGTGCCTTTAACGCGTAAAACAGCATAAAACGACGAAATTTTTATTGTTCGTTTTTATTAATATTGCGTCTATTTGAACGATTTCAACGATCTAAAATGCTTGAAAATAAAAGCTATTTTGTGCTAAAACGGCACGTTTTGAGCTTCATTCTGCGTTTTAACGCGTAAAACAGCATGTTCACGAAATTTTATTATTCGTTTTATATTAATACGCGTCTATTTGAGCCGATTTCAACGATCTAAAAATGCTTGAAAAATGCTTATTTTGTATAAAAACAGCACGTTTTGAGTTTAATCTGCGTTTTAACGCGTAAAACAGCATAAAAACGTGATTGAAATTTTTATTATCTGTTTTTATTAATATTGCTTCTATTTGAACGATTTCAACGATCTAAAATGCTTGAAAATGCTTATTTTGTGCTAAAACAGCAATGTTTTGAGTTTTCTTTAATCTTGCGTTTAACGCGTAAAGTCAGCATAAAAAAAACGTGACGAAATTTTTATTATTCGTTTTTATTAATACGGTGTCTATATTTTGAACGGATTTCAACGATCTAAAAATGCTTGAAAATGCTTATTTTAGCAAAACAGCACGTTTTGAGCTTTAATCTGCGTTTTAACGCGCGTAAAACAGCATAAAAAACGACGAAATTTTGCCATTCGTTTTATATTAATATTGCGTCTATTTGAACGATTGCAACGATCTAAAAATGCTTGAAAATGCTTATTTTAGCAAAACAGCACGTTTTGAGCTTTAATCTGCGTTTTAACGCGTAAACAAGCATAAAACAACGAATTTTTTATTATTCGTTTTATTAATATTGCTTCTATTTGAACGATTTCAACGGATCTAAAATTCTTGAAATGCTTCTATTTTAAATAAAACAGCACGTTTTGAGCTTTAATTGCGTTTTAACTTCGTAAACAGCATAAAACGATAAATTTTTTATTATTCGTTTTTATTAATATTGCTTCTATTTGAACGATTTCAAATGCATTCGTAAAAATGCTTTGAAAATGTTGCCTTGTATAAAACAGCACGTTTTGAGCTTCTTTAATCTGCGTTTTAACGCGTAAAAACAGCATAAAAACGACGAATTTTTTTATTATTCGTTTTATTAATATTATGCCCATTTGAACGATTTCAACGATCTAAAAATGCCCGAAAATGCTTATTTTGTGCAAAAACAGCATGTTTTGAGTTTTATCTCTGCGTTTTAACGCGTAAAACAGCATAAAAACGACGAAATTTTTATTATTCGTTTTATTTTTATTGCGTCTATTTGAACGATCTCAACGATCTAAAATGCTTTGAAAAATGCTTTATTTTAGCAAACAGCATCGTTTGAGTTTTCTTAATCTGCGTTTTAACGCGTAAAACAGCATAAAACGACGAATTTTTTATTATTCGTTTTTATTAATATTGTTTCTGTATTTGGGAACGATTTCAAATGATATAAAATGCTTGAAAATGCTTATTTTAGCAAAACAGCACGATTTGTGCTTTAATCTGCGTTTTAACGCGTAAAACAGCATAAAACGACGAAATTTTATTATCTGCTTTTTTATTAATATTGCGGCCCATTTGAACGATTTCAACGATCTAAAATGCTTGAAAATGCTTATTTTAGCAAAAACAGCACGTTTTGAGGTTTAATCTGCGTTTTAACGCGTAAAACAGCATAAAAACGACGAATTTTTTATTATTCGTTTTTATTAATATTGTTTCTATTTGAACGATTTCAACGATCTAAAATGCTTTAAAATGCTTATTTTAGCAAAACAGCACGTTTTGAGCTTTTAATCAGCGTTTTAACGCGTAAAACAACATAAAAACGACGAAATTTTTATTATTCGTTTTTATTAATATTGCGTCTATTTGAACGATTTCAACGATCTAAAATGCTTGAAAATGCTTATTTTAGCAAAACAGCACGTTTGAGCTTTAATCTGCGTTTTAACGCGTAAAACAGCATAAAACGACGAAATTTTTATTATTCGTTTTTTTTTATATTCTTCTATTTGAACGATTTCAACGATCTAAAATGCTTGAAAATGCTTATTTTAGCAAAACAGCCTTGAGCTTTTAATCTGCGTTTTTAAAGCGTAAAAACATAAAACGACGAAATTTTTTTTTATTCGTTTTTATTAATATTTGCTTTTATTTGAACGATTTCCCCGATCTAAAATGCTTGAAAATGCTTATTTTAGCAAAACAGCACGTTTTTAGCTTTATTCTGCGTTTTAACGCGTAAAAAGCATAAAACGTGAAATTTTTTTTATTCGTTTTTTATTTTTGCGTCTATTTGAACGTTTCAACGATCTAAAATGCTTGAAAATGCTTATTTTAGAAAACAGCACGTTTTGGGCTTTTAAACTGCGTTTTAACGCGTAAAACAGCATAAAAAGACAATTTTTTTTTATTCGTTTTTATTAATATTGCTTCTTTTGAACGATTTCAACGATCTAAAATGCTTGAAAATTTATTTTAGCAAAAAACAGCAACCCTTTTTTGAGCTTTTTTTTT
>NW_027049256.1:0-5782 GCF_025399875.1 Dalotia coriaria
TTTAACTCGTTTTCGCTAAAACACATAAAACGACGATTTTATTATCTTTTTTATTAATATGCTTCATTTGAACGACACGATCTAAAATGCTAGAATCTTATTTTAGCAAAACAGCACGTTTTGTTTAATCTGCGTTTTAAGTAAATAGCTCTAAACGACGATTTTAATTAAGTTTTAGTACAATTTGCAAATTGAACGATTTCAACGATCTAAAATGCTTGAAAAGCTAATAACAGCAAAAACAGACATTTTTATTATTCGTTTCTTTTAACGTAATACTCATTAAGACGATTTAATCTAAAATGCTATTTAATGCTTTTTTGAAAAATCACTTGATTTAAAATCTTGAATGTTACGAAAACAACATAAAGCAATTTGTTTTAGGTTAAAGTAAAATCGAAATTTGATATCGATTTCAACGATCTAAAATGCTTGAAAATGCTTATTTTAACGAACAAAAGCTTTAAGCTTTATTCTCCGTTTTAACGCAGATAGATAAACGCGAAATTTTAATAAATTTAATTTTGATTGTTTATTTGAACGTTTTATACGATTCTTCTAATGAAAATTGCTTATTTTAAAAACAGCACGTTAGCTTTTTTAGCAACAGACGCTTAAATTTAATACTGCGCTTTAACGCGTAAACAGCATAAAACGACGATTTTTTATTATTCGTTATTTTTAAATTGCTTCTATTTGAACGAATGTTATTCTAAAACTGAATTGTTTATTTTAACGCAAAACAGCACGTTTTGAGCTTTAATCTGCGTTTTCGCGTAAAACAGCTATTAAAAACTACGAATTTTTTTATTGACGATTTCATTGTTCTATTTGAACGATTTCAATCGATCTAAAATGCTTGAAAATGCTTATTTTAGCAAAACAGCACGTTTTGAAGCTTAATCTGCGTTTTAACGCGTAAACATCGTATAAAACACGAATTTCTTTATTATTCGTTTTAGCAATTTGCGTCTATTTAAACTATTTCAACGATACAGAAATTGCTTGAAATGCTTATTTTAGCAAAACAGCAATTTTGAGCTTTATCTCGTTTTAACGCGTAAAACAGCATTAAACGAGAAATTTTCATTATTCGTTTATTAATATTGCTTCTGATTTGAACGATTTAACGATCAAAGCGTTACATAATTGTTTAACTGAAAAGCTATTTTAGCAAAACAGCACTGTTTTGAGTTTTAATCTGCGTCTTTAACGCGTAAAACAGCATAAAACGACGAAATTTATTATTGTTTTTAGTAATATTGCTTATTTGAACGATTTCTGCTTTAACTAAAATGCTTGAAAAATGCTTATTTTAGCAAATCAGCACGTTTTTAGTTTTATCTTCGTTTTAACGTTAAAACAGCATAAAAACGACGAATTTTATATTCGTTTTTTATCATACTTGCTTTATTTGAACGATTTTCAACGATCAAAATGCTTGAAAATGCTAATATTTTAGCAAAAACATGCACGTTTTTAGTCTTTTATCTGCGTTTTAACGCGTAAAACAGCATTAAAACGACGATTTTTTAAATTCGTTTTATTATATTGCTTCTACTTTGAAGCGATCTCAAAATCACAAATGTCTTTGAAAATGTTATTTTTATAAACAGCATCGTTTTGAGTTTAATCGCGTTTTAACGCGTAAAAGCATAAAAACGCGAATTTTTATTATTCGTTTTTATTAATATTGCTTCTATTTAACGATTTCAACATCTAAAAGCTTGAAAATGTTATTTTTAGCAAAACAGCACGTTTTGAGTTTAATCTGCGTTTAACGCGTAAAAGCTAAAACGAATTTTATTAATCGCGTTTTGATTAGCTTTTCATCTTTTAACGATTTCAACGATCTAAAATCTTGAAAATGCTTATTTTAGCAAAACAGCACGTTTGAGCTTTAACGCGTTTAACGCGTAAAACAGCATAAAACGACGAATTTTTATTATTCGTTTTTATTAATATTGCTCTTTTAACGAAGATTTCAACATCAAAATGCTTGAAAATGCTTTATTTTAGCTAAAACAGCACGTTTTGAGTTTTAATCTGCGTTTTAACGCGTAAAACAGCATAAAAACGACGAAATTTTTATTATTAGTTTTAGTATATTGCTTCTATTTGAACGATTTCAACGATCTAAAATGCTTGAAAATGCTTATTTTAGCAAAAATGCACGTTTTGAGTTTATCTCGTTTTAACGCGTAAAACAGCATAAAACTGACAAATTTTATTATTCGTTTTATTTAATATTGCGTCATTTGAACGATTTCAACATTAAAATGCTTTGAAAATGCTTATTTTAGCAAAACAGCACGTTTTGAGTTTCATCTGCGTTTTAAACGCGTAAAACAGATAAAACGACGAAATTTATTATTCGTTTTTATTAATATTGCGTTATTTGAACGATTTCAACGATCTAAAATGCTTGAAAATGTTATTTTTAGCAAAACAGCACGTTTTGAGTTTAATCTGCGTTTAACGCTTAAAAGCATTAAAAACGAACAATTTTATTATTCGTTTTTATTAATATTGCGTATTTGAACGATTTCAAACGATCTAAAATCTTGAAAATGCTTATTTTAGCAAAACAGCACGTTTTGAGCTTTAATCTGCGTTTTAACGCGTAAAACAGCATAAAAACGACGATTTTTATTATTCGTTTTTAATTATTGCTTCTATTTGAACGATTTCAACATCTAAAATGCTTGAAAATGCTTATTTTAGCAAAACAGCACGTTTTGAGCTTTAATCTGCGTTTTAACGCGTAAAACAGCATAAAACGACTAATCTTTATTATTCGTTTTTATTAATATCGCTATTTGAACGATTTCAACGATCTAAAATGCTTAAAATGCTTTATTTTAAGCAAAACAGCACGTTTTGAGCTTTAATCTGCGTTTTAACGCGTAAAACAGCATAAAACGACGAATTTTTATTATTCGTTTTTATTAAATTGCTCTATTTGAACGATTTCAACGATCTAAAATGCTTGAAAATGCTTATTTAGCAAAACAGCACGTTTTGAGATTTAATCTGCGTTTTAACGCGTAAAACAGCATTAAAAACGACGTAATTTTATTATTCGTTTTATTAATATTGCTTCTATTTGAACGATTTCAACTATTAAAATGCTTGAAAATGCTTATTTTGAAAACAGCACGTTTTGAGCTTTAATCTGCGTTTTAACGCGTAAAACAGCATAAAACGACGAAATCTTTTATTATTCGTTTTATTTATTGTTCTATTTGACATTTCAACGATCTAAATGCTTAAAATGCTTATTTTAGCAAAACAGCACAGTTTTACTTTTAACGCGTTAACGCTAAAACACAATAATACGTTTTTTTATTATTCTTTTTTAAGATTCTCATTAAAATTTGAAATTGATTATTTTAGCAAAACAGCACGTTTTGAGCTTTAATCTGCGTTTTAACGGAAAACAGCAAAACGACGATTTTATTATTCGTTTTATTAATATTGCTTTTAATTTAACGATTAAAATCTAAAATGCTTAAAAGATTTTAGCTAACGCGTTTTAAGCTTAACGATAAAACGACATTTATACGTTTTTATTATTCTTTTAACATTTCAACGATCTAAAATTTGAAAATGCTTATTTTAGCAAAACAGCACGTTTGAGTTTATCTGCGTTTAACGTAAAACAGCATAAAACGACGAATTTTTATTATTCGTTTTTATTTTTTCATTTGAACGATTTCAACATTAAAATGCTTGAAAATGCTTATTTTAGCAAAACAGACGTTTTGAGTTTAATCTGCGTTTAACGCGTAAAACAGATAAACGACAATTTTATTATTCGTTATTATGCTCATTTGAACGATTTCAACACAAAATGTTGAAAATGCTTATTTTGCAAAACAGCACGTTTGAGTTTAATCTGCGTTTTAACGCGTAAACAGCATAAAACGACGAATTTTTATTATTCGTTTTTATTAATATTGCTTCTATTTGAACGATTTCAACGATCTAAAATGCTTGAAAATGCTTATTTTAGCAAAACAGCACGTTTTGAGCTTTAATCTGCGTTTAACGCGTAAAACAGCATAAAACGACGAATTTTTATTATTCGTTTTTTAATATTGCTTTATTTAACGATTTCAACGATTAAAATGCTTGAAAATGCTTTTATTTTAAAGCAAAACAGCACGTTTTGAGTTTAATCTGCGTTTTAGCTAAAACAGCATAAAACGACGATTTTTATTATTCGTTATTTATTAATATTGCTTCTATTTGAACGATTTCAAACAATCTAAATGCTTGAAATCTATTTTAGCAAAACAGCAAAGTTTTGAGCTTTCGCGTTTTAACGCTAAAACAGCATAAAACGACAATTTTTTAATTCGTTTTTATTAATTGTTTCAGTGAACTGTTTCAACGATCTAAAATGCTTGAAAATGCTTATTTTAGCAAAACACACGTTTTGAGCTTTAATCTGCGTTTAACGCGTAAACAGCATAAAAACTACGAATTTTTTATTCGTTTTTTTTAATATTGCGTCTATTTGAACGATTTAACGATCTAAAATACTTTAAAAAAGCTTATTTTACAAAACAGCACGTTTGAGCTTTAATTGCGTTTTAACGCGTAAAACAGCTAAAAACGACGAATTTTTTATTATTCGTTTTTATTAATATTCTTCTATTTAAACGATTTCACGATCAAAAATGCTTGAAATGCTTATTTTAAAACAGCACGTTTTGAGCTTTAATCTGCGTTTTAACGCGTAAAACAGCATAAAAAGACGAAATTTTTATTATTAGTTTTTAGTATTTTTGCTTTATTTGGGAAAGATTTCAACGATCTAAAATGCTTGAAAATGCTTATTTTAGCAAAACAGCACGTTTTGAGCTTTTTTCTCCGTTTTAACGCGTAAAACAGCATAAAAACGACGAATTTTTATTATTCGTTTTTTTTTTATTATTATTATTGCTTCTATTTGAAAGATTTCAACGATCTAAAATGCTTGAAAATGCTTATTTTAGCAAAACAGCACGTTTTGAGCTTTAATCTGCGTTTTAACGCGTAAAACAGCATAAAACGACGAATTTTTATTATTCGTTTTTATTAATATTGCGTCTATTTGAACGATTTCAACAATCTAAAATGCTTGAAAATGCTTATTTTAGCAAAACAGCACGTTTTGAGCTTTAATCTGCGTTTGAACGCGTAAAACAGCATAAAACGACGAATTTTTTATTATTCGTTTTTATTAATATTGCTTCTATTTGAACGATTTCAACGATCTAAAATGCTTGAAAATGCTTATTTTAGCAAAACAGCACGTTTTGAGCTTTAATCTGCGTTTTAACGCGTAAAACAGCATAAAACGACGAATTTTTATTATTCGTTTTTTTTAATATTGCTTCAATTTGAACGATTTCAACTATATAAAATGCTTGAAAATGCTTATTTTAGCAAAACAGCACGTTTTGAGCTTTATCTGCGTTTTAACGCGTAAAACAGTATAAAAACGACGAAATTTTTATTATTCGTTTTTATTTTATTGCGTCTATTTGTACGATTTCAACGATCTAAAATGCTTGAAAATGCTTATTTTAGCAAAACAGCACGTTTTGAGCTTTAATCTGCGTTTTAACGCGTAAAACAGCATAAAACGACGAATTTTTATTATTCGTTTTATTAATATTGCTTCTATTTGAATTCAACATTAAAATGCTGTTGCTTTTACAAAAACACGTTTTGAGCTTTAATCTGCGTTTTTACGTAAAACAGCATGATCTATTAAACGTTATTTTAACGT
>NW_027049257.1:0-5778 GCF_025399875.1 Dalotia coriaria
ACGGTTTTGGGAATTCGTTTTTGCGTAAAAGGGTTAAAAAGACGAAAATTTTTTTATTCGTTTTTTTATTTAAAATTGCCCTCTATTTGAACGATTGCAACATCTAAAAAAGCGAAAAAAGCTTTTTTAGCAAAACAGCACGTTTTGAGCCAATCTGCGTTTTAACGCGTAAAACAGCAAAAAACAACAATTTTTTTTTTTTCGTTTTTATTAAAATTTTCTTCTATTTGAACGATTTCAAAAAGTCTAAATTCTTGAAAATGCTTATTTTTTAAAAAAACAGCACGTTTTTAGCTTTAATCTGCGTTTTTTTAAATCGTAAAACCCGCTTATAAAACGATAAATTTTATTTTTCGTTTTTTTTTTATTCTTCTATTTGAACGATTTCCCGCGATCCCAAAATGCTTGAAAATGCTTATTTTAGCAAAACAGCACGTTTTTTAGCTTTTTAAACTGCCCTTTTTTAAAGCGTAAAAAAAACCCTAAAAAAGACAATTTTTTTTTTTTTCGTTTTTTTTTAATATTGCGTTTTTTGAACGATTTCCGGGGATCAAAATGCGGAAAAATCTTATTTTGAAAAAAGCACGTTTTGAGCTTTTTAAACTGCGTTTTAACGCGTAAAAAAACATAAAAACGACGAAATTTTTATTATTCGTTTTTTTTTTTTATTGCTCTATTTGAACATTCAACGTCTAAAATGCTTGAAAATGCTTATTTTTAAAACAGCCCGGGGCTTTAATCGCGTTTTAACGCGTAAAAAAGCATAAAACGACAGTTTTTTTTTTTTTCTTTTTTTTTAATAATTCTATTTGAACGATTTCAACGATCTAAAAAGCTTGAAAATCTTATTTTAGCAAACAGCCTTTTGACTTTTTAAACTGCGAACCAAAACAGCATAAAAAAGGAAAATTTTTTTTATTCGTTTTTATTAATATTGCTTTTGAACGATTTCAACGATTAAAATGCTTTAAAATCTTTTTTAGCAAAACGCACGTTTTTGGTTTAATCGCGTTTTAAGCCCTAAAACACATAAAACGACGAAATTTTTTTTTTCGTTTTTTTTTAAAATTTGCCCCATTTGAACGATTTCAACGATTAAAATGCGAAAAAGCTTATTTTAGCAAAACAGCACGTTTTTGGCTTTTAAACTGCGTTTTAACGCGTAAAACAGCATAAAACGACAGAAATTTTTATTATTCGTTTTTTTTATTAATATTGCTTCTATTTGAACGATTTCAACGATCTAAAATGCTTGAAAATGCTTATTTTAGCAAAACAGCACGTTTTGAGCTTTAATCTGCGTTTTTTAACGCGTAAAACGAAGCATACGAAACGACGAATTTTTTATTATTCGTTTTTATTAATATTGCGTCTATTTGAACGATTTTCAGCGATCTAAAATGCTTTAAAATGCTTATTTTAGCAAAGCAGCACGTTTGAGCTTTAATCAGCAGCGTTTTTAACGCGTAAAACAACATAAAAACGACGAAATTTTTATTATTCGTTTTTATTAATGACTAACGTCTATTTGTAGGAACGATTTCAACGATCTAAAATGCTTGAAATTTCTTATTTTAGCAAAACAACGTTTTGAGAGCTTTAATCTCACGTTTTAATAGCAGCATAAAACAGCATAAAACGGCAGAATTTTTATTATTCGTTTTTATTAATATTGCTTCTATTTGAACGATTTCAACGATCTAAAATGCTTGAAAATGCTTATTTTAGCAAAACAGCGCGTTTGAAGGCTTTAATCTGCGTTTAACGCGTAAACAGCATAAAACGACAGGGAATTTTTATTATTCGTTTTTAAAGTAATATTGCGTCTATTTAGACGATTTCAACGATCTAAAATGCTTGAAATGCTTATTTTTGCAAAACAGCACGTTTTGGAGGCTTTAATCTACGTTTTAACGTGTAAAACAGCATAAAAACGAGCAGATTTTTTTATTATTCGTTTTTTATTAATGTACTTCTATTTGAACGATTTACCAGCTTGATCTAAAATGTTTTGGAAATGCTTATTTTAACAAAACAGCACGTTTTTGAGCTTTAATCTGCGTTTTTAACGCGTAAAACAGCATAAAAACGACAGATTTTTATTATTCGTTTCGTTTTATTAATATTGCACGTCTATTTGAACGATTTCAACGATCTAAAATGCTTAGAGTGCTTATTTTTAACAAAACAGCACGTTTTGAGCTTTAATCTGCGTTTTAACGCGTAAAACAGCTTATAAAACGACAGATTTTTATTATTCGTTTTTTATTAATATTGCGTCTATTTGAACGATTTCAACGATCTAAAATGCTTGAAAATGCTTATTTTAGCAAAAACAGCACGTTTTGAGCTTTATTCTGCGTTTTTAACGCGTAAAACAACTTATAAAACGACGAATTTTTATTATTCGTTTTTATTTATTAATATTGCGTCTATTTGAACGATTTCAACGATCTAAAATGCTTGAAAATGCTTATTTTAGCATAAAACAGCACGTTTTGAGCTTAATCTGCGTTTTAACGCGCTTCGTTTTTTTTTTAATATTGCTTCCTATTTAGACGATTTCAACGATCTAAAATGCTTGAAAATGCTTATTTTAGCAAAACAGCACGTTTTGAGCTTTAATCTGCGTTTTAACGCGTAAAAACGCTTATAAAAACGACGAATTTTTTTATTATTCGTTTTTTTTATTAATAATGCGTCTATTTGGAACGATTTCCAACGATCTAAAATGCTTGAAAATGCTTAGTTTAGCAAAACAGCACGTTTTGAGCTTTATTCTGCGTTTGCGCAGCGTAAAACAACATAAAAACGACTGAAATTTTTATTATTTGTTTTTATTTTTATTGCGTCTATTATTTGAACGATTTCAACGATCTAAAAAGCTTGAAAATGCTTATTTTAGCAAAACAGCACGTTTTGAGCTTTAATCAGCGTTTTAACGCGTAAAACAGCATAAAACGGCAAAGATTTTTATTATTCGTTTTTTATTAATATTGCTTCTATTTTGAACGATTTCAACGATTTAAAAATGCTTGAAAATGCTTATTTTATAAAGGCAAGCACGATTTGAAGGCTTTTAATCTGCGTTTTAACGCATAAAACAGCATAAAACGACGAATTTTTATTATTCGTTTTTTTATTATGTGCTTCTATTTGTGAACGATTTCAACGATCTAAAATGCTTGAAAATGCTTATTTTTAGCAAAGAGCACGTTTTTGAGCTTTAATCTGCGCGTTTTAACGCGTAAAAACAGCATAAAACAGCGAATTTTATTATTCGTTTTTATTAATATTGCTTCTATTTGAACGATTTCAACGATCTAAAATGTTAGAAAATGCTTATTTTAGCAAAACAGCACGTTTGAGCTTTAATCTGCGTTTTAACGGTAAAACAGCATAAAAACGACGAATTTGTATTCGTTTTATTAATATTGCGTCTATTTGAACGATTTCAACGATCTAAAATGCTTGAAAATGCTTATTTTCGCAAAACAGCACGTTTTGAGCTTTAATCTGCGTTTTAACGCCTAAAACAGCATAAAACGACGAATTTTTATTATTCGTTTTTATTAATATTGCCTCTATTTGAACGATTTCAACGATCTAAAATGCTTTTAAAATGCTTATTTTAGCAAAACAGCACGTTTTGAGCTTTAATCTGCGTTTTAACGCGTAAAACAGCATAAAACGACGAAATTTTTATTATTCGATTTTATTAATATTGCGTCTTTGAACGATTTCAACGATCTAAAATGCTTGAAAATGCTTATTTTAGCAAAACAGCACGTTTGAGCTTTAATCTGCGTTTAACGCGTAAAACAGCATAAAACGACGAATTTTTATTATTCGTTTTTATTAATATTGCTTCTATTTGAACGATTTCAACGATCTAAAATGCTTGAAAATGCTTATTTTAGCAAAACAGCACGTTTTGAGCTTTAATTCTGCGTTTTAACGCGTAAAACAGCATAAAACGACGAATTTTTATTATTCGTTTTTATTAATATTGCGTCTATTTGAACGATTTCAACGATCTAAAATGCTTGAAAATGCTTATTTTAGCAAAACAGCACGTTTTGAGCTTTAATCTGCGTTTTAACGCGTAAAACAGCATAAAACGACGAATTTTTATTATTCGTTTTTTTAATATTGCTCTATTTGAACGATTTCAACGATCTAAAATGCTTGAAAATGCTTATTTTAGCAAAACAGCACGTTTTGAGCTTTAATCTGCGTTTTAACGCGTAAAACAGCATAAAACGACGAATTTTTTATTATTCGTTTTTATTAATATTGCTCTATTTGAACGATTTCAACGATCTAAAATGCTTGAAAATGCTTATTTTAGCAAAACAGCACGTTTTGAGCTTTAATCTGCGTTTTAACGCGTAAAACAGCATAAAACGACGAAATTTTTATTATTCGTTTTTTATTAATATTGCGTCTATTTGAACGATTTCAACGATCTAAAATGCTGAAAATGCTTATTTTAGCAAAACAGCACGTTTTGAGCTTTAATCTGCGTTTTAACGCGTAAAACAGCATAAAACGACGAAATTTTTATTATTCGTTTTTTTTTAATATTGCATCTATTTGAACGTTTCAACGATCTAAAATGCTTGAAAATGCTTATTTTAGCAAAACAGCACGTTTTGAGCTTTAATCTGCGTTTTAACGCGTAAAACAGCATAAAACGACGAATTTTTTATTATTTGTTTTTTATTTTTATTGCGCATTTCAACGATTTCAAAGCTTGAAATGCTTTGAAAAATGCTTATTTTAGCAAAACAGCTTGATTTGAGCTTTTAATCTGCGTTTAAACGCTAAAAACACATAAAACGACTGAAATTTTTATTATTCGTTTTTATTAATTTACGTCTATTTGAACGATTTCAAACGATCTAAAATGCTTGAAAATGCTTATTTTGAGCAAACAGCAGTTTTGAGCTTAAAACGCGTATTAAGCGTAAAAATTTCATAAAACGACGAAATTTTTATTATTCGTTTTATTTTATTGCGTCTATTTGAAAACGATTTCAACGATACAAAATGCTTGAATTTGCTTATTTAGCAAAACAGCACGTTTATGAGCTTTAATCGCGTTTTAACGTCTAAAACAGCATTAAAAACGACTGAATTTTTTATTTTAATATTCGCGTCTATTTGAACATTTCAACGATCTAAAATGCTTGAAAATGTTATTTAGCAAAACAGCAGATGAAAGTTTAATCTCGTTTTAACGCGTAAAACAGCATAAAACGAGAATTTTATTATTCGTTTTTATTAATATTGCTCTATTTGAACGATTTCAACGATACTAAAATGCTTGAAAATGCTTATTTTTAGCAAAACAGCACGTTTTGAGCTTTAATTGGTTTTAACGCGTAAACAGCATTAAACGACTAAATTTTTTATTCGTTTTATAATATTGCCGTCTATTTGAACGATTTCAACGATCTAAAATGCTTGAAAATGTTATTTTGAAAACAACGTTTTGAGCTTTAATCTGCGTTTTAAGCGTAAAACAGCATAAAACGACGATTTATTATTCGTTTTTATTAATATTGCTCTATTTGAACGATTTCAACGATCTAAAATGCTTAGAAATTTGCTTAATTTTTAAGCAAAAACAAAAAATTTTACACTTTGCTTTTTTTTTTGAGCCTTTGATAATCTGCGTTTTAACGCGTAAAACAGCATAAAAACGACAAATTTTTATTATTCGTTTTTATTAATATTGCTCTATTTGAACGATTTCAACGATCTAAAAAAAAA
>NW_027049258.1:0-5770 GCF_025399875.1 Dalotia coriaria
TGTTTTTAAAACTTTTTAAAACGTTTAACGCTAAAAGCTTAAAAGCTTTTTTTAAAAAAAAAATTTTAGCTTTAATTGCGTTTTTCGCGAAAAAAAACGAAAATTTTTATTTTTGAAAAAAAGCCCTTTTAACTTTAAAAAACTAAAAAAAATTTTTTTTTGAAAAAATTTTGGGTTTAACCCTTTAACGCTAAAAAGCAAAAAAAAAAATTTTTTTTTTTTTTTTTTTTCTTCTTTTAAGTTTAACACTAAAAGCGAAAATTTATTTTAAAAATTTTGGGTTTATTTTTGGGTTTTTCCGAAAAAGCTAAAAGCAAAATTTTTTTTTTTTTGTTTTTTTTTTAAAATTTTCTTTTTTTAAAAAAAAGACAAAAATTTAAAATCTTTTTTAAAAAAGCCGTTTTATTTTTTTCGGTTTTAACGCAAAAAAAAAAACTTATTTTTTTTCGTTTTAAATTTACTTCTTTTTAACTTTAAAAAATTTAAAAAGCTTAAAAATTTTTTTAAAAAAGCCTTTTTTTTTTTTCCGGTTTTTAAGTAAAAAAAAGCAAATTTTTTTTTTTGTTTTTTTTTGCTTTTTTTAAAAATTTAACGACAAAAATTTAAATTTTTTTTTAAAAAAGCCTTTTTGACTTTAATCTTTTTAAGCTAAAAAGCAAAAAGACGTTTTTTTAAGTTTTTTAAAAAGCTTTTTAACGTTTTCACAAAAGCGAAAATTTTTATTTTTAAAAAAGCGTTTTGAGTTTACGAAAAACTAAAACAAATAAAAAAGACGTTTTTTTTTTTTAAAAGCGTTTTAAAAAGATTTAACGACAAAAAAAATTTATTTTGCCAACGTTTTGGGTTTTTTTGCTTTTAAAGCTAAAAGCAAAAGGGGAAAATTTTGGGTTTTTTTTTTTGCGTTTTTAACGTTTTAAACTAAAAGCGAAAAATTATTTTAAAAAACCCTTTTATTTAACGGTTTTAATTTAAAAGCTAAAAGCAAATTTTTTTTTGGTTTTTTTTTAATTCTCTTTTAACGTTTAACGTCAAAAGGGAAAAAAATTTTTTAAAAAAGCCTTTTGAAGTTTTAACGGTTTTAAGCTAAAAAATAAAAAGAAAAATTTTTTTTTTTTTTTTAAATTGGCTTTAACGAAATTAAAAAAAAAAATGCTTATTTAAAAAAGTTTTACTTTTAAAAACTTTTTTAAAAAGCAAAAAAACGTTTTTTATTTTGTTTTTTTTTTAAAAGGGTAGAAAATTTAAATCTTTTTTAAAATGCTTATTTTTAAAAAACCGTTTTAGCTTAATTTCTTTTTTTTGGTAAAAATTTAAAAAAGCGTTTTTTTTTTTTTATTTAAACTTTTTTTAAATTTTTTTAAAATGTTTAAAAAAAAATTTTAGCAAAACAAACCTTTGAGCAACCCGTTTAGGTAAAACAGTAAAAACGGGGTTTTTTTTTTTTTTTTAATTTTTTTTTAAATTTCCCTCTAAAAGGGAAAATGCTTTTTTTGAAAAGCTTTTTGGGTTTAAAAGCACGTTTTTTAACGCGTAAAAAAGCTAAAACGACGAATTTTTTTTTTTTTTTTTAATATTTTCTTTTCATTTAACGATTAAAAATTAAAATGCTTTTTTAAAAAGCCTTTTTTGCAACGCGTTTTTTTTTAAAAAAAAAACATAAAACGAAAATTTTTTTTTATTTTTTTATTAATTTTCCCATTTGAACGATTTCAAGATTAAAAACGAAAATCTTATTTTACAAAACAGCCGTTTTGGGGGTTTAAACTGCGTTTAACGCGTAAAACAAAAAAAAAGGGTTTTATTATTTTTTTTTATTAAAATTTTTTCTATTTGAACGATTTCCGATCTAAAATGCTTGAAAATGCTTATTTTAGCAAAACAGCCTTTTAGTTTATTTTTTCCGTAAAAAGGGAAAAAGACAAATTTTTTTTATTTTTTTTTTAAAATTGCGCCCATTGAACTTTTTACGATCTAAAATGCTTAAAAAAGCTTTTTTAAAAACAGCCCTTTGATTTTTTGGTTTTTTAAAGTAAAAACATAAAAGCTTTTATTATTCGTTTTTTTATTAAATTTCTTCTATTTAAACATTTAAGATCAAAATTTAAAATTTTTTTTTAAACAAAAGAGTTTTAGCTTTAACGGAACCTAAAAACAAAAAATTTTTTTTTTTTTTTTTTTTTTTTATATTGCGTCTATTTGAACGATTTCAACGATCTAAAATGCTTGAAAAATGCTTATTTTAGCAAAACAGCCGTTTTGAGCTTTAATCTCGTTTTAACGCGTAAAACAGCATAAAACGCGAATTTTTATTATTCGTTTTTATTAATATTGCTTCTATTTGAACGATTTCAACGATCTAAAATGCTTGGGAAAAACTTATTTTAAAAAAAGGGACGGGGCTTTTTTTCTGCGTTTTTTAAAGGGAAAAAAACCATAAAACGACAGAAATTTTTTTTATTCGTTTTTTTTTTTTATTACCCTCTATTTGAACGAACAACGATCTAAAATGCTTGAAAATGCTTTTTAAACAAAAAAAGGGACGTTTTTAGCTTTTTAAACTGCGTTTTTAAGCTAAAACATAAAACGACGGTTTTTAAAATTTTTTTGAACGGTTTTAACGATCTAAAATGTTTAAAATCTTATTTTTGCAAAAAGCCCTTTTTAGGGTTTAATCTCGTTTTAACCCTAAAAAAACATAAAACGACCGAAATTTTTCCATTCGTTTTTTTTTAATTTTGGCGTCTATTTGAACGATTTCAACGATCTAAAATGCTTGAAAATGCTTATTTTAAAAAACAGCACGTTTTTAACTTTCATTTCGTTTAACCCTAAAACAGCATAAAAAAAAAGGTTTTTTTTATTCGTTTTTTTTTAATATTGCTTCTATTTGAACTATTTCCCGATTTAAAATGCGAAAAAGTTTTTTTGCCCAAAAAAACCCTTTTTTTAGGGTTTTTAAACTGCGTTTTTAAAGCGTAAAACAACATAAAAAAGACAATTTTTATTATTTGTTTTTTTTAATATTGCGTCCCATTTGAACGATTTCAACGATCTAAAATGCTTGAAGCTTATTTTAGCAAAACAGCACGTTTGAACTTTAATCCCGCGTTTTAAAAGCGTAAAACAGCAAAAAACGACGAATTTTTTTTTTCGTTTTTATTAATTTGGGTTTTATTTAACGGGTTTCCCAAAGATCCAAAAAGCTTGAAAATTTTTAGCAAAACAGACGTTTGAGCTTTAATCGCGTTTAACGCGTAAAACAGCTAAAACGACGAATTTTTAAATTTTTCGTTTTTATTAATTGCGTCTATTTGGAAACGATTTCAACGATCTAAATGCTTGAAAATGCTTATTTAGCAAAACAACGTTTGAGCTTTAAAGCTTTACGTAAAACAATAAACGGAATTTATTCGTTTTATTAATATTGCGTCTATTTAAACGATTTCAACGATCTAAAATGCTTGAAAATGCTTATTTTAGCAAAAGCACGTTTGAGCTTTAATCTGCGTTTTAACGCTAAAACACATAAAAACGACGAATTTTTATTATTCGTTTTTATTATATTGCTTCTATTTGAACGATTTCAACGATCTAAAATGTGAAATCTTATTTTAGCAAAACAGCACGTTTTGAGCATTAATCTGCGTTTTTAAAGCGTAAACAACATAAAACGACAAAATTTTAAATTTTTTGTTTTTATTAATATTGGGGTCTTTGCATTTCAACGATCTAAAATGCTTGAAAATGCTTATTTTAGCAAAACAGCACGTTTGAGCTTTAATCTGCTTTTAACGCGAAAAAACATAAAAACGACGAATTTTTTTTATTCGTTTTTTATTAATATTGCTTCTATTTGAACTATTTCAACGATCTAAAATGCTTGAAAATCTTATTTTAGCAAAACAGCACGTTTGAGCTTTTAATCTGCGTTTTAACGCGTAAAACAGCATAAAACGACGAATTTTTTATTATTCGTTTTATTAATATTGCTTCTATTTGAACGATTTCAACGATCTAAAATGCTTGAAAATGCTTATTTTAGCAAAACAGCACGTTTTGAGCTTTAATCTGCGTTTTAACGCGTAAAACAGCTAAAACGACAAATTTTTATTATGTTGTTTTATTAATATTGCGTCTATTTGAACGATTTCAACGATCTAAAATGCTTGAAAATGCTTATTTTAGCAAAACAGCACGTTTTGAGCTTTAATCTGCGTTTTAACGCGTAAAACAACATAAAACGACAGATTTTATTATTCGTTTTTATTAATATTGCTTCTATTTGAACGATTTCAACGATCTAAAATGCTTGAAAATGCTTATTTTAGCAAACAGCACGTTTTGAGCTTTAATCTGCGTTTTAACGCGTAAAACAACATAAAACGACAAATTTTTTATTATTTGTTTTATTAATATTGCGTCTATTTGAACGATTTCAACGATCTAAATGCTTGAAAATGCTTATTTTAAAAACAGCACGTTTTGAGCTTTTAATCTGCGTTTAACGCGTAAAACAGCATAAAACGACATTTTTATTATTGTTTTTTATTAATATTGCTTCTATTTGAACGATTTCAACGATCTAAAATGCTTGAAAATGCTTATTTTAGCAAAACAGCACGTTTTGAGCTTTTATTCTGAGTTTTAACTCGTAAAACACATAAAACGACAAATTTTTATTATTCGTTTTTATTAAATTGCGTCTATTTGAACGATTTCAACGATCTAAAATGCTTGAAAATGCTTATTTTAGCAAAACAGCACGTTTGACTTTAATCTGCGTTTTAAGCGTAAAACAGCATAAAAATGACGATTTTTTATTATTCGTTTTTTATTAATATTGCTTCTATTTAAACGTTTCAACGATCTAAAATGCTTGAAAATGCTTTTTTAGCAAAACAGCACGTTTTGAGCTTTAATCTGCGTTTTAACTTGCGTAAAACAGCATAAAACGACGAAATTTTTATTATTTGTTTTTATTAATATTGCTTCTATTTGAACGATTTCAACGATCTAAAATGCTGAAAATGCTTATTTTAGCAAAACAGCACGTTTTGAGCTTTTAATATGCGTTTTAACGCGTAAAACAACATAAAACGACAATTTTTTATTATTCGTTTTATTTATTGCGTCTATTGAACGATTTCAAACGACAATGCTTGAAAATCTTATTTTGCAAAACAGCACGTTTTGAGCTTTAATCAGCGTTTTAACGCGTAAAACAGCATAAAACGACAGAATTTTATTATTCGTTTTATTAATATGCGTCTATTTAAACATTTCAACGATCTAAAATGCTTGAAAATGCTTATTTTAGCAAAACAGCACGTTTTGAGCTTTAATCTGCGTTTTAACGCGTAAAACAGCATAAAACGACAGAAATTTTATTATTCGTTTTTATTTTTGTGCGTCTATTTGAACGATTTCACGATCTAAAATGCTTGAAAATGCTTTTTTTTAGCGAAACAGCACGTTTTGAGCTTTTTAAACTGCGTTTTAACGCGTTAAACAGCATAAAACGACGGGAAATTTTTATTATTCGTTTTTTTTTTAATATTGCTTCTATTTGAACGATTTCAACGATCTAAAATGCTTGAAAATGTTTTTTTAGCAAAACAGCACGTTTTGAGCATTAATCTGCGTTTTAACGCGTAAAACAGCATAAAACGACGAAATTTTTATTATTTGTTTTTATTAATATTGCGTCTATTTGAACGATTTCAACGATCAAAATGCTTGAAAATGCTTATTTTAGCAAACACACGTTTTT
>NW_027049259.1:0-5766 GCF_025399875.1 Dalotia coriaria
TTATTAATATTGCTTCTATTTGAACGATTTCAACGATCTAAAATGCTTGAAAATGCGTATTTTAGCAAAACAGCACGTTTGGAGCTTTAATCTGCGTTTTAACGCGTAAACAGCATAAAACGACGAATTTTTATTATTCGTTTTTATTAATATTGCGTCTATTTGAACGATTTCAACGATCTAAAATGCTTGAAAATGCTTATTTTAGCAAAACAGCACGTTTTGAGCTTTAATCGCGTTTTAACGCGTAAAACAGCATAAAACGACGAAATTTTATTATTCGTTTTTATTTATATTGCGTCTATTCGAACGCTTTCAACGATCTAAAATGCTTGAAAATGCTTATTTTAGCAAAACAGCACGTTTTGAGCTTTAATCTGCGTTTTGACGTAAAACAGCATAAAACGACGAATTTTTATTATTCGTTTTTATTAATATTGCTTCTATTTGAACGATTTCAACGATCTAACATGCTTGAAAATGCTTATTTTAGCAAAACAGCACGTTTTGAGCTTTAATCTGCGTTTTAACGCGTAAAACAGCATAAAAACGACGAAATTTTTTATTATTCGTTTTTATTAATATTGCGTCTATTTGAACGATTTCAACGATCTAAAATGCTTGAAAATGTTTATTTTAGCAAAACAGCACGTTTTGAGCTTTATTCTGCGTTTTAACGCGTAAAACAGCATAAAACGACGAAATTTTTATTATTCGTTTTTATTTTTATTGCGTCTATTTGAACGATTTCAACGATCTAAAATGCTTGAAAATGCTTATTTTAGCAAAACAGCACGTTTTGAGCTTTAATCTGCGTTTTAATGCGTAAAACAGCATAAAACGACGAATTTTTATTATTCGTTTTTATTAATATTGCTTATTTGAACGATTTCAACGATCAAAATGCTTGAAAATGATTATTTTAGCAAAACAGCACGTTTTGAGCTCTAATCTGCGTTTTAACGCGTAAAAGCATCATAAAAACGACGAAATTTTTTATTATTCGTTTTTATTAATATTGCGTCTATTTGAACGATTTCAACGATTTAAAATGCTTGAAAATGCTTATTTTAGCAAAACAGCACGTTTTGAGCTTTAATCTGCGTTTTAACGCGTAAAGGCAGCAAAACGACAGATTGCAGTTATTCCTTTTTTTTATTAATATTTGCTTCTATTTGAACAGTTTCAACGATCTAAAATGCTTGAAAATGCTTATTTTTATGCAAAACAGCGTTTGAGCTTTATTCTGCGTTTTAACGCGTAAGGCAGCATAAAAACGACGAAATTTTTATTATTCGTTTTTATTAATGTTGCGTCTATTTGAGGCGATTTCAGCGATCTAAAATAGCAGAAATGCTTATTTTAGCAAAACAGCACGTTTTGAGCTTTTAATCTGCGTTTTTAACGCGTAAGCAACATAAAAACGACGAAATTTTTATTATTCGTTTTTTTATTTTTATTGCGTCTATTTAAACGATTTCAACGATCTAAAATGCTTGAAAATGCTTATTTTAGCAAAACAGCACGTTTTGAGCGTTAATCTGCGTTTAACGCGTAAAACAGCATAAAACTTGACGGGTACATTATTCGTTTTTTATTAATATTGCTTCTATTTGAACGATTTCAACTTGATCTAAAATGCTTGAAAATGCTTATTTAGCAAAACAGCACGTTTTGAGAATTTATTCTGCGTTTTAACGCGTAAATCAGCATAAAACGACGAATTTTTATTATTCGTTTTTTATTAATATTGCTTCTATTTAAACGATTTCAGCGATCTAAAATGCTTGAAAATGCTTATTTTAGCAAAACAGCACGTTTTGAGCTTTAATCAGCGTTTTAACGCGTAAAACAGCATAAAACGACGAAATTTTATTATTCGTTTTTATTAATATTGCGTCTATTTGAACGATTTCAACGATCTAAAATGCTTGAAAATGCTTATTTTAGCAAAACAGCACGTTTGAGCTTAATCTGCGTTTTAATGCGTAAAACAGCATAAAAACGACGAATTTTTTATTCGTTTTATTAATATTGCTTCTATTTGAACGATTTCAACGATCTAAAATGCTTGAAAATGATTATTTTAGCAAAACGAGCACGTTTTGAGCTCTAATCTGCGTTTTAACGCGTAAAGCAGCATAAAACGACGAAATTTTATTATTCGTTTTTATTAATATTGCGTCTATTTGAACGATTTCACGATTTAAAATGCTTGAAAATGCTTATTTTAGCAAAACAGCACGTTTTGAGCTTTAATCTGCGTTTTAACGCGTAAAACAGCATAAAACGACGAAATTTTTATTATTCGTTTTTATTTTTATTGCGTCTATTTGAACGATTTCAACGATCTAAAATGCTTGAAAATGCTTATTTTAGCAAAACAGCACGTTTTGAGCGTTAATCGCGTTTTAACGCGTAAAACAGCATAAAACGACGAATTTTTTATTATTCGTTTTTTATTAATATTGCTTCTATTTGAACGATTTCAACGACTAAAATGAAAATTTATTTCTGCAAAACAACCGTTTTGAGCTTTATTCTTCTTTAAACGTAAAACGATAAAACGACGAATTTTTATTATTTTTAATATTTGCGTTATTTGAACGTTTAAACGATTATAGAAAAACTTTTTTAGCAATTATAACGTTTATTTTAATCAGATTTTAATGCGATTAAAATACGAATTTTGATTATTCCTTTTTATATATTTGCTTTTAACATTTAAAACACACGTTTGAAAATCTTATTTTTAGCAAAAAACGTTTTAACTTTATTCTTCGTTTTACGTAAAAGCAGCATAATAGAGAAATTTAATATTTTCGTTTAAAATATTCTTATTTAGCGATTTCAACGATCTAAAATGCTTAAAATGCTATTTAACGAAAACAACTTAAAGCTTTTAATCTCTTTTACGCAAAAAGCATAAAAATTGACGAATTTTTTATTATTCGTTTTATTAATATATTCTATTTAAAGATTTTACTTAAATGCTTTATGAAAATCTATTTAGCTAAAACCACGTTTTAGCTTAATCAGCGTTTTAAGTAATCAGCTAAAAACGACGAAATTTTATTTTCGTTTTTTTAATATTGCGCTATTTGAACGTAACGATCTAAAATGCTTGAAAATGCTTATTTTAGCAAAACACAGTTTGCTTTAATCTGCTTTAACGTAAAACAAAATATAAAGACAATTTTTATTATTTTTTTATTAACGCTTCTATTTGAACGATTTAAATGCTTAAAATGCTTAAAATGATTATTTTGCTAAAACCCTTTTGAGCTTAAACTGCTTTAAACGCGTTAATTATCAAAACGACGAATTTTATTATTCGTTTTAACTTAATCGTCTAATTAACGATTCATTTTAAAATGCTTTGAAATGCTTATTTTACATTTAACGACTTAAAAGCTTAAAGCTTTTTTAGCTAAAACACATAAAAGCGACGAATTTTTATTAACGATTTATTTTTATTATTGCTTCTATTTGAAATTTAAGATTAAATCTTCGATAAAAGCTTAAAATGTTGAAAACACATTTTGAGTATCGTTTTAACGTAAAACGATAAAAACGACGAATTTTTATTATTCGTTTTTTAATATTAAATTTGGCTTCTATTTAACGGTTCAAATCTAAAAGGGAAAACTATTTTCAAAAGCCTTTGATTTAAACGGTTTTAACGAAAAAATAAAACGAAAATTTTTTTTTCTTTTTTATAAAATTCTTATTTGAAATTTAAAGTCTAAAATGCTTTAAAATTTTTTAAAAACGTTTTGGGTTTTAATCGGTTTTAACCGGGAAAACAGAAAAAAAATTTTATTACTTTTTTTATTTTTTATTTAAGTTCAAACACAAAATTTTTAAAACTTTTTTTTTAAAACCCCTTTTAGTTTTTCCCTTTTAAAAAAAAGTTTAAAACGATTTATTATTCGTTTTATTAAATGTTTTTGAAAACCCCTTAAAAACTAAAATGCTTTTTTTAAAAAAAATTTTTCTTTAATCTTTTTTAAGCTAAAACATAAAACGAATTTTAATTTAAAATTTTTTTAAAAAAGATCAAAGATTAAATGTTAATTTAAAAAAAATTGGGGTTTAATTTTTTATAAAAGCATAAAAAATTTTAATTTTTTAAGCTTCTTTTGAACATTTAAGACTAAAATCTTAAATGCTTTTTTAAAAAAGCACGTTTTGAGCTTTTCTTTTAAGGGAAAAAAAAAGCAGGTTTTTATTTTTTTTTACAGTATCCTATAAAGCGTTTAACGATTAAAAAAATCTTATTTAAAAATTTATTTAATGTTTAACAAAACGTAAAAGATTTTGTATTTTATTAATATTTTCATTTGGGTTTTCATTAAAAACTTAAATGTTTTTAAAACCTTTAGGGTTTACTTTTTAATAAAAATAAAAAAGAAATTTTTTTTTATTCTTTTATTTTTTTCCCTTAACGATTTTAAATTAATTAAAAATGCTTTTTTGAAAACAGTTTTGGGTTAAAACGCTTTTTAGCTAAAACAATAAAAATTTTATTATTTTTTTTTTAAATTTTTATTTGATTTAATTAAAATTGCTTAAATGATTTTCAAAACACCTTTAGCTTTTAATCTGGTTTTAAACAAAGATAAAACCAATTTTTTATTTTTTTATTAATATTTTTTTAATTTCAATTAAATGTTGAAATTATTTTTAGCAAAACAAACATTTTGTTTAACCGGGTTTCCCCAAAAGCATAAAAACAAAATTTTTATTGTTTTTTAATTTGGCTTTTGAACGATTTACGATTAAAATTTGAAAATGCTTATTTTAAAAACAACGTTTTGAGCTTTAATCTGCGTTTTAACGCGTAAAACAGCATAAAAACGAAATTTTATTATTCGTTTTTTTATAAATTGGGCTATTTAAGATTTCAACGATCTAAAATGCTGAAAATTTTTTTTAAAAAACCCCTTTTGAGCTTTTACCCTTTCGCGTAAAAGCATAAAAACGAGAATTTTTTATTTTTTTTATTAATTTTCTATTTAAGTTTTAAATCAAATTTAAAATTATTTTTTTTAAAAAAGCACGTTTGGGTTTAATGCGTTTAACGCGTAAAACACAAAAGACAATTTTTTTTATTTTTTTTTTAATTTGTTTTTGGATTAAATTAAAAGTTAAATTTATTTAGCAAAACCGTTTTGGCTTTAATCTGCTTTTCAAGGGAAAAACATAAAAAAGAATTTTTATTATTTTTTTTTTATTTTTATTGCCAAATTTTAAAAAGTTTAAAATTTTAAAAAAGCATTTGGGTTTAATCTTTTTAAGCAACAAAAAACAAATTTTATTATTTTTTTTTTATTCTTTTTAATCTTGATTTAAATTAAAAGGTTTAAAACTTTTGCTAAAACGCTTTTGCGTTTTTTTTAAACGTAAATTTTTAAAAATTTATTATTTAAATTTTTCTTAAATGCTTAGCATTAGAAAAACTAATAAAAACCCTTTTAGTTTTAAGCTTTGGAAAACATAAAAAAATTTTTTTTTTTTAAAGCGTCTATTTGAAGGTTTAACAAAAATTAAAGCATTTTCCCCTTTTTGAGCTAATTGGCCTTTTACGTAAAAAAAAAAATTTTTAAAACGTTTTTTTTTTTTTTTTAAAATTTAAAAAACAAAAAAATTTTAAAAACTTTTTAAACAAAAAAACGTTTAGCTTTAATCTGGTTTTAAAAAAACAAAAAATTTTTTAAACGTTTTTTTAAAGGCCCTTTAAGAAAAAAAATCAAAAAAATTTTT
>NW_027049260.1:0-5754 GCF_025399875.1 Dalotia coriaria
AAAAAAAGAAATTTTTATTATTCGTTTTTATTATATTTCATAACGATTTCAACGATCTAAAATGCTTGAAAATGCTTATTTTAGCAAAACAGCACATTTGGGCTTTATTCGTTTTAACGCGTAAAACAGCATAAAACGAAAAATTTTATTATTCGTTTTTATTTTTTTATGACGTCATTTGGAACGATTTCAACGATCTAAAATGCTTGAAAAATGCATTTTAAAACAGCCGTTTTAGCTTTAATCTGCGTTTTAACGTAAAACAGCATAAAAACGACAATTTTTTTAACGTTTTATTTAACTGCTTTTGAACGATTTAACGATAAAAGCTTGAAAATGCTTATTTTAGCAAAACAGCACGTTTTGAGCTTTTAATCTGCGTTTTAACGCGTAAAAGCTAAATTAAAGAAAATTTTTTTATTGTTTTTATTAATATTGTCTTTGAACGATTTCAACGATCTAAAATGATGTAAAATGCTTATTTTACAAAAGCTCTTTTGAACGTTTAACGTTAAAACGCTAAATTATTTAAAACGACGAATTTTTTATTATTCGTTTTTTTATAATTGCTTCTATTTGAACGATTTCAACGATCTAAAATTTTAAATTCGTTTTATTTTATGCAAAACAGCATTTGAGCTATTTGCGTTTTAACGAAAACAGCATAAAACACTAATTTTTATTGTTCGTTTTTAATATGCCGTGGACGATTTCACGATCTAAAATGCTTGAAAATCTTATTTTAGCAAAACAGCGTTTGAGCTTTAACTCGACGTTTGAATGCGTAAACAGCATAAAACGACGAATTTTTTTTATTCGTTTTTATTTAAATATTGCTTTTATTTGAACGATTTAGTAAAATGTTAAAATGCTTATTTTAGCAAAACAGCACGTTTGAGCTTTAATCTGCGTTTTTAACCGTAAAACAGCATAAAAACGACGATTTTTATTATTACGTTTTTATTAAATTGCGTCTATTTAAAGTTTCAACGATCAAACTTGAAAATGCTTTATAGCAAAACAGCACGTTTTGAGCTTTAATCTGCGTTTTGACGCGTTAAACAGCGTAAAAAACATTTTAATTATTCGTTTTTATTAATATTGCTTCTATTTGAACGATTTCAACGATTAAAATGCTTGAAAATGCTTATTAGCAAAACAGCATTTTTGAGCTTATTCTGCGTTCTTTAACGCGTAAAAAGCAAAAAAAAATTTTATTATTCGTTTTTTATTTTATTGCGTCTTTTGAACGATTTCAACGATCAAAGCTTAGAAAATGCTTATTTTACAAAACAGCGTTTTGAGCTTTAATCTGCGTTTTAAGCGTAAAACAGCATAAAACGACGAAATTTTTATTAGTTTTTTATTAATATTGCTTCTATTTGAACGATTTCAACGACTAAAATGCTTGAAAATGTATTTTACAAAACGACGTTTTGAGCTTTAATCTGCGTTTTAACGCTAAAACCTGAAAAATAAGCAAAAATTTTATTATTCGTTTTTATTAATTATTGCTATTTGAATCGATTTCAACGATCTAAAATCTTGAAAATTTTTTTAGAAAACAGCATTTTGAGCTTTAATCTGCGTTTTAACGCGTAAAACAGCAAAAACGGACGTTTTTATTGTTTTTATTATATTGCGTCTGTTGAACGATTTCAACGATCTAAAACTTGAAAATGCTTATTTTAGCAAAACAGCACGTTTGAGCTTTATCTGCGTTTAACGCGTAAAACACGATAAAACGACGAATTTTATTACATTTTTTTATTATATTTCATTTAACGATTTCAACGATCTAAAATGCTTGAAAATGCTTATTTTAGCAAAACAGCACATTTTGGGCTTTTATTCTGCGTTTTAACGCGTAAAACAGCATAAAACGACAGGGAATTTTATTATTCGTTTTTATTTTTGTGCGTCTGTTTGAACGATTTCAACGATCACAAAATGGCAGAAAATGCTTATTTAGCAAAACAGCGCGATTTTGAGCTTTAATCTGCGTTTTTAACGCGTAAACAGCATAAAACGACGAAATTTTTATTATTCGTTTTTTATTAATATTGCGTCCATTTTGAACGATTTCAACGATCTAAAATGCTTGAAAATACTTATTTTAGCAAAACAGCCTTGCACGGGCTTTAATCTGCGTTTTAACGCGTAAAACAACATAAAAACGACGAATTTTTTATTATTCGTTTTTTATTAATATTGCGTCCATTTGAACGATTTCAACGATCTAAAATGCTTGAAAATGCTTATTTTAGCAAAACAGCCTTTTGAGCTTTAATCGCAGGTTTTAACGCGTAAAGGCAACATAAAACGAGCAGATTTTTATTATTCGTTTTTATTAATATTACTTCTATTTGAACAGTTCAACGATCTAAAATGCTTAGAAAATGTATTTAGCAAAACAGCACGTTTTGAGCTTTATTCTGCGTTTTGCTTTGGCAAACAACATAAAACGACCTAATTTTATTGTTCGTTTTTATTAATATTGCGTCTATTTGAACAGTTCAACGATCTAAAATGCTTGAAAATGCTTATTTTAGCAAAACAGCACGTTTGAGCTTTAATCTGCGTTTGAACGCGTAAAACAGCATAAAACGACGAAGATTTTTATTATTCGTTTTATTAATATTACTTTTATTTGAACGATTTCAACGATCTAAAATGCTTGAAAATGCTTATTTAGCAAAAGGAAACAGCACGTTTGGCGGGCACTTTAATCTGCGTTTTAACGCGTAAAGGCAGCATAAAAACGACGAATTTTTATTATTCGTTTTTTATTAATATTAGCTATTTGAACGATTTCAACGATCAAATGCTTGAAATGCTTATTTTAGCAAAACAGCGCGTTTGAGCTTTATTCTGCGTTTTAACGCGTAAAACAGCATAAAACGACCTAATTTTATTGTTCGTTTTTATTAATATTGCGTCTATTTGAACGATTTCCAACGATCTAAAAATGCTTGAAAATGCTTTAGCAAAACAGCACGTTTTGAGCTTTAATCTGCGTTTGAACGCGTAAAACAACATAAAACGACGAATTTTTATTATTCGTTTTTTTTTTATTAATATTGCTTTTATTTGAACGATTTCGCGATCTAAAATGCTTGAAAATGCTTATTTTAGCAAAACAGCACGTTTTGAGCTTTAATCTGCGTTTTAACGCGTAAAACAGCATAAAACGACGAATTTTTTATTATTCGTTTTTGTTAATGTGCGTCTGTTGAACGATTTCAGCGATCCGTCTTGAAAATGCTTATTTTAGCAAAACAGCGCGTTTTGAGCTTTAATCTGCGTTTTGACGCGTAAAACAGCATAAAAACGACGAATTTTAAATTATTCGTTTTTTATTAATATTGCTTCTATTTGAACGATTTCAACGATCTAAAATGGCGAAAATGCTTATTTTAGCAAAACAGCACATTTGGGCTTTTATTCTGCGTTTTAACGCGTAAAACAGCACATAAAAACGACGAAATTTTTATTATTCGTTTTTTATTTTTATTGCGTCTATTTGAACGATTTCAACGATCTAAAATGCTTGAAAATGCTTATTTTAGCAAAACAGCACGTTTTGAGCTTTTGTCGGTTTAACGCGTAAACAGCATAAAACGACGAATTTTTTATTATTCGTTTTATTAATATTGCTTCTATTTGAAAGATTTCAACGTCTAAAATGCTTGAAAATGTATTTTAATAAAACAGCACGTTTTGAGCTTTTAATCTGCGTTTAACGCGTAAAACAGCATAAAAACGGCGAAATTTTTATTATTCGTTTTATTAATATTGCGTCTATTTGAACGTTTCAACGATCGAAAATGCTTGAAAATGTATTTAGCAAAACAGCACGTTTTGAGCTTTAATCTGCGTTTTGACGCGTAAAACAGCATAAAACGACGATTTTTGTATTCGTTTTATTAATATTGCTTCTATTTGAACGATTTCAACGATCTAAAATGCTTGAAAATACTTATTTTATATACAAAACAGCACGTTTTGAGCTTTATTCTGCGTTTAACGCGTAAAGAGCAACATAAAAACGACGAAATTTTATTATTCGTTTTTATTTTTTATTTAGCGTCTATTTGAGAACGATTTCAACGATCTAAAATGCTTGAAAATGCTAATTTTAGCAAAACAGCGCGCGTTCGAGCTTTAATCTGCGTTTAACGCGTAAAACAGCATAAAACGAGGAATTTTTTATTATTCATTTTTATTAATATTGGCTTCTATTTGAACGGTTCAACGATCTAAAATGCTTGAAAATGCTTATTTGCAGCAAGCCAGCACGTTTTTGGGCTTTCCCAATCTGCGTTTTAGCGTAGAGCATAAAACGACGACATTTTTATTATTCGTTTTATTAATATTGCGTCCATTTGAACGATTTCAACGATCTAAAATGCTTGAAATGCTTATTTTAGCAAAACGGCATTTGGAACTTTAATCTGCACAACGTAAAACAGCATAAAAAGCGACGAATTTTTTATTATTCGTTTTTATTAATATTGCTTCTATTTGAACAATTTCAACGATCTAAAATGCTTGAAAATGCTTATTTTAAAACAGCACGTTTTGAGCTTTAATCTGCGTTTTAACGCGTAAAACAGCATAAAACGACGAATTTTTATTTTCGTTTTATTAATATTGCGTCTATTTGAACGATTTCAACGATCTAAAATGCTTGAAAATGCTTATTTTAGCAAAACAGCCGTTTTGAGGCTTTAATCTGCGTTTTAACGCGTAAAACAGCATAAAACGACGAATTTTATTATTCGTTTTTTATTAATTGCTTCTATTTGAACGATTTCAACGATCTAAAATGCTGAAAATGCTTATTTTAGCAAAACAGCGTTTTGAGCTTTTACTCTGCGTTTAACGCGTAAAACAGCATAAAACGACGAATTTTTTATTATTTTTTATATTTATTGCGTCTATTTGAACGATTTTTAAAGATCTAAAATGCTTATTTTAGCAGAAACAGCACGTTTGAGCTTTAATCGTTTTAACGCGTAAAAGCATAAAACGACGAATTTTTATTATTCGTTTTTATTAATATTGCTTATTTGAACGATTTCAACGATAATGCTTGAAAATGCTTATTTTACAAAACGACGTTTAGCTTTAATCTGCGTTTTAACGTAAACAATAAAACGAAATTTTTATTATTCGTTTTATTTTTATTGCGTCTATTTGAACGATTCAACGATCTAAATGTTATACTTTTAGCAAAACAGCACGTTTTGAGCTTTAATCTGCGTTTATCGCGTAAAACCATAAAACGACGAATTTTTATTATTCGCTTTTTATTAATATTGCTCTATTTGAACGATTTCAACGATCAAAATGCTTGAAAATGCTTATTTTAGCAAAACAGCACGTTTTGAGCTTTAACTGCGTTTTAACGCGTAAAACACAAAACGCAAATTTTTATTATTCGTTTTATTATATTGCGTCTATTTGAACGATTTCACGATCTAAAATGCTTGAAAATGATTATTTTAGCAAACGCCGTTTTAGCTTAACGCGTTTTAACGCGTAAACTAAACGGCATTTATATTCGTTTTTATTAAATTGCGTCTATTTAACGATTCAACGATCTAAAATGCTTGAAAATGCTTATTTAGCAAAGCACGTTTTGGCTTTGCGTTTTAACGCGTAAAACAATAAACGGTTTTATTTTGTTTTATTTTGCGTCTTTTGAAGTTTCAACGTCTAAATGCTTGAAAATGCATTTTAAAACAGCAC
>NW_027049261.1:0-5753 GCF_025399875.1 Dalotia coriaria
TTTTTTAAAAAACCCCTTTTTTTTTAAATTTTTTGCAAAAAACACGTTTGAGTTTAATTAGTTTTAAGCTTTCGCATAACGACATTTTATTGTTTGTTTTAAATATTGCGTCTATTTGAACGATTTCAACGATTTAAAATGCTTGAAAAGCTATTTTAGCAAAACAGCACGATTTGAGCTTTTAATCTGCGTTTTAACGCGTAAAACAGCATAAAAACGACGAAATTTTATTATTCGTTTTTATTAATATTGCGTCATTTGAACGATTTCAACGATCTAAAATGCTTGAAATGCTTATTAGCAAAAACAGCACGTTTTGAGTTTTATTCTGCGTTTTTTAAAGCGAAAACGCATAAAAACGACGAAATTTTTATTATTCGTTTTTATTTTATTGCGTCTATTTGAAATTTCGACGATCTAAAAATGCTTGAAAATGCTTATTTTAGCAAAACAGCACGTTTTGAGTTTAATCTGCGTTTTAACGCGTAAAACAGCATAAAACGACGAATTTTTTATTATTCGTTTTTATTAATATTGCGTCTATTTGAACGATTTCAACGATCATAAAATGCTTGAAAATGCTTATTTTAGCAAAACAGCACGTTTTGAGCTTTTAATCAGCGTTTTAACGCGTAAAACAGCATAAAAACGACGAATTTTATTTATCGTTTTTATTAATATTGCGTCTATTTGAACGATTTCAGCGATCTAAAATGCTTGAAAATGCTTATTTAGCAAAACAGCACGTTTTGAGCTTTAATCAGCGTTTTAACGCGTAAAACAGCATAAAAACGACGAAATTTTTATTATTTGTTTTTATTAATATTGCGTCTATTTAACGGATTTCAACGATCTAAAATGCTTGAAAATGCTTATTTTAGCAAAACACATGTTTTGATTTAATCTGCGTTTTAACGCGTAAAAAGCATAAAAACGACGAATTTTTATTATTCGTTTTTATTAATATTGCTTCTATTTGAACGATTCAACGATCAAAATGCTTGAAAATGCTTATTTTTGCAAAACAGCAGTTTTGAGCTTTAATCTGCGTTTTAACGCGTAAAACAGCATAAAAAAAGACGAAATTTTTATTATTCGTTTTTATAAATATTGCGTCTATTTGAACGATTTCAACGATCTAAAATGCTTTAAAATGCTTATTTTAGCAAAACAGCAACGTTTTGAGCTTTATTCTGCGTTTTAACGCGCGTAAAACAGCATAAAAACGACTAAATTTTTATTATTCGTTTTTATTAATATTGCGTCTATTTGAACGATTTCAACGATCTAAAAATGCTTGAAAATGCTTATTTTAGCAAAACAGCACGTTTTGAGCTTTTTAATCTGCGTTTTAACGGCGTAAAACAGCATAAAAATGACGAAATCTTTCATATTCGTTTTTTTTAATATTGTTTCTATTTGAACGATTTCAACGATCTAAAATGGTTGAAAAATGCTTATTTTGTGCAAAACAGCACGTTTGGAGCTTTAATCTGCGTTTTAACGCGTAAACAACAGCATAAAACGACGAATTTTTATTAACGCTTTATTAATATTGCGTTCATTTGAACGATTTCAACGATCTAAAATGCTTGAAAATGCTTATTTCCAGCAAAACAGCACGTTTTGAGCGCCATTCTGCGTTTAACGCGTAAAACAGCATAAAACGACGAAATTTTATTCGTTTTGCCTTTATTGCGTTTATTTGAACGATTTCAACGACCTAAAAGCTTGAAATGCTTATTTTAGCAAAACAGCACGTTTTAGCTTTAATCAGCGTTTAACGCGTTAAACAGCATAAAAAAACGACGAAATTTTTTATTGTTTGTTTTTTATTAATATTGCGTCTATTTGAACGATTTCCAACGATCTAAAATGCTTGAAAATGCTTATTTTAGCAAAACAGCACGTTTTGAGCTTTAATCAGCGTTTTAACGCGTAAAACAGCATAAAACGACGAAATTTTATTGTTTGTTTTTATTAATATTGCGTCTATTTGAACGATTTCAACGATCTAAAATGCTTGAAAATGCTTATTTTACAAAACGCAGTTTTAGCTTTTTTTTTTAACGCTAAAACGCAAAAATTTTTTATTATTGCGTTTTTAATTTTACGGTCTATTTGAAATTTAGTCTTAAACAAAAGCATTTTGAGAAAATTGGTTTTTAAACGCGTAAAAAGCTAAAACAGCAATTTTAACGTTTTTTTAATTTTTGTTTTTATTTGGCGATTTAACGATTTCAAATGCTTAAAATGCTTTTTGAAAAGCTTTTTTGAGCCAATCTGCGTTTTTAAAGCGTTTAGCTAAAACAGATTTAACGTTTTTATTAATTTCTTTATTTAACGATTTCAACATTTAAATCTTGAAAAGTTAAATTTTGCAAAAAGCACTTTTAGTTTTTTCTGCGTTTTAAGGGTTTACGCTTTAACGCGTAAAACTAAAAACGTTTTTTATTATTCGTTTTTAAATTTCCCCGATTTAAAAGTTTAAAACTTAAATTTTCAAAAGTTATTTTGAACAAATTGCGTTTTAACGCGTTTAACAAAACAAAAAAGACGAATTTTATTATTCGTTTTTAATATTTTTTTAAATTTAACGATTTAAAGGTTGAAAAATGGTTTTTGAAAAAGCCTTTTTTTGAAAAAAGCGTTTTAACGCGTAAAACGCTAAAACGACAAAATTTTTTATTATTTTTTTTAAATTTTCGATTTCACACGATCTAAAATGCTTGAAAATGCTTATTTTAGAAAAAAGCACGTTTTAAACTTTATTCTGCGTTTTAACGCGAAAACAGCATAAAAACGACGAATTTTATTATTCGTTTTTATTTTATTGCGTCTATTTGAACGATTTCAACGACCCAAAAGGAAAATGCTTATTTTAGCAAAACAGCACGTTTTAAACTTTAATCTGCGTTTTTAACGCGTAAAACAGCATAAAACGACGAAATTTTTATTATTCGTTTTTTTTTTTTTAATATTGCTTCTATTTGAACGATTTCAACGATCTAAAATGATTTGAAAATGCTTATTTTTGCAAAAGCACGTTTGAGCTTTAATCTGCGTTTTAACGCGTAAAACAGCATAAAACGACAGAAATTTTATTATTCGTTTTATTTTATTGCGTCTATTTGAACGATTTCAACGATCTAAAATGCTTGAAAATGCTTATTTAGCAAAACAGCACGTTTTGAGCTTTAATCTGCGTTTTAACGCGTAAAGCAACATAAAATAGGCGGGTACATTAGGTTTTGGTAAATATTGCTTCTATTTAAACGATTTCAACGATCCTAAAATGCTTGAAAATGCTTATTTATTTTAGCAAAAACAGCACGTTTTGGAGCTTTTAATCTGCGTTTTAACGTAAAACAGCATAAAAACGACGAAATTTTTATTATTCGTTTTTTTAATATTGCTTCTATTTGAACGATTTCCAGCTTGATCTAAAATGGTTGAAAATGCTTATTTTAGCAAAACAGCACGTTTTGAGCTTAATCTGCGTTCCTAGCGCGGCAGCATAAAACGACGAATTTTTTATTATTCGTTTTTATTAATATTGCGTCTGTTGAACATTTCAACTTGATAAAATGCTTGAAAATGCTTATTTTAGCAAAACAGCACGTTTGAGCTTTATTCTGCGTTTTAACGCGTAAAACAGCATAAAAACGGCAGGTACATTGTTCGTTTTTTTATTTTTTATTGCGTCTATTTGAACGGTTCAACGACCTAAAAGCGAAAATACTTATTTTAGCAAAACAGCGTTTTGAGCTTTAATCGCCGTTTTAACGTGTAAAACAGCATAAAAACGACAAATTACATTATTCGTTTTTTTAGTAATATTTGCTTCTATTTGGGCGTTTAACGATCTAAAATGCTTGAAAATGCTTATTTGAGCAAAACAGCACGTTTGAGGCACAATCTGCGTTTGGCAGCAAAAACAACGCATAAAACGACAGAAATTTTATTATTCGTTTTATTAATATTGCGTCTATTTGAACAGATTCAACGATTTAAAATGGCTCAAAATGCTTATTTTAGCAAAACAGCACGATTTGAGCTTTAATCTGCGTTTTAACGCGTAAAACAGCATAAAACGACGAATTTTATTATTCGTTTTTTTATTAATATTGCATCTGTTGAACGATTTGCGGCAGTCACAAAATGGCAGAAAAATGCGCTTATTTACCGCGGCAGCACGTTTGAGCTTATTCTGCGTTTTAACGCGTAAAACAGCATAAAACGACGAAATTTTTTATTATTCGTTTTATTTTTATTTGCGTACTGAGACGGTTCAACGATCTAAAATGCTTGAAATTGCTTATTTAGCAAAACAGCACGTTTGAGCTTTAATCTACGTTTAGCGCATGCGAGCAATAAAACGACGAAATTTTATTATTCGTTTTATTGTAATATTTGCTTCTATTTGAACGATTTCAGCGATCTAAAATGCTTGGCGCTGGCTGGAGCAAAACAGCGTTTTGAGGCTTTAATCTGCGGATTTAACGCGTAAACAACCCCATAAAACGACAGAAATTTTATTCGTTTTTATTAATGTGCGTCTGTTGGCGTTCAACGGTCAAAATGCTTGAAAATGCTTATTTTAGCAAAACAGCACGTTTGAGCTTTAATCTGCGTTTTAACGTGTAAAACAACCTAGAAATGACAATTTTTTATTATTCGTTTTATTAATATTGCTTCTATTTGAACAGTTTCAACGATCTAAAAATGCTTGAAAATGCTTATTTTAGCAAAACTGGCACGTTTGGCTTTATTCTGCGTTTTAATACGTAAAACAGCATAAAACCGACGAAATTTTTATTATTCGTTTTTATTAATATTGCTTCTATTTGAACACAACGGATACAAAAATGCTTGAAAAATAGCATTTTAGAAAACAGCACGTTTGAGCTTTAATCTGCGTTTAACGTAAAACGCATAAAAACGACGTTACTAGTATTCGTTTTTATTAATATTGCTTCTATTTGAACGTTTCAACGATCTAAAATGCTTGTGTATTTAAGCAAACAGCACGTTTTGAGCTTTAATCTGCGTTTTAACATGGCAACTAAAAACGGCGAATTTTTATTGTCGTTTTTATTAATATTTAAGCACGTCTAACTGAACTGATTTCAGCGGTCAAATGCTTGAAATTGCTGTTTTGTAAAACAACGTTTTGAGCTTTAATCTGCGTTTAACGCGTAAAACGGCTTATAAAACCGACGAAATTTTAATGTCGTTTTTTATTAATATTGCTTCTATTTGAACGATGATTTCAACGATCTAAAATGGCGAAAGTACTTGTTTTAGCAAAACAGCGTTTTGAGGCTTTGTCTGCGTTTAACGCGTAAAACAGCATAAAAACGACGAATTTTTATTATTCGTTTTTATTAATATTGCTTCTGTTTAGACGATTTCAACGATCACAAAATCTTGAAAATGCCTATTTTGGCAGAAACAGCGTTTGAGCTTTAATCTGCGTTTTAACGCGTAAAACAGCATAAAAACGACAGATTTGCATTATTCGTTTTATTAATGTTAAAATATATTTGAACGATTTCAGCGATCTAAAATGGCGAAAGTACTGACACGAAACAGCACGATTTTGGGCTTTAATCGGCGTTTTAACGCGTAAAACAACATAAAACGATTTTTATTTATCGTTTTGCTTAATATTACTATTTGAAGGGCAGTTCAGCGATCTAAAATGCTTGAAACAGCGCGCAGCAAAACAGCGCGTTTTGAGCATTGTCAGC
>NW_027049262.1:0-5747 GCF_025399875.1 Dalotia coriaria
TTAAACGTTAAATTAGTTTAATAAAAACGTAAAAACTCTTTTTTCTGTTTTCCCTTAAAAAAGAATTAAATAAAAAATGTTTTTCAAAAAAAAGCATTTTAACATTTTTAATTTTTGTTAAAATTAAATTAAAAAAAGAATTAAAAAAACTGTTTTTTTTTTTTCGCTTTAAAAAAAGTTAATTTCAAAAAGCTTTTTAAAAAACATTTTAAATTTTGTCGTTAAAACGTTTTAAATAACGCAAATTAAAAAAAACGTTTTAAAATTTGGTTTTTTTTTTTTAGCGTTAAACGCAATTAAAACCCAAAATTTTTTCTAAAATAAAATTTTTGCTTTTTTGTGTTAAAACGCAAAAGAAAATAAATAAAACGTTTTCGTTTTTTTTGTTTTATGCGAAAACGGTTCTAGGGGTTTTTCTAAAATAATAAAAAGCTTTTAGTGTTAAACGTTAAAACGCAATTAAAAAAAACGGTTAAAAAAAATTTTTTTTAGCTTTTTGCGTTAAAAACCGTTAAAGCCAAAATTTTTTCGAAAAAAATTTTTGCTTTTAAACGTTAAACGTTAAAAGCGAAATTTTAAAAAAAAAATTTAAAAAATTTCCTTTTTTTTTTTCCCTTAAAAGAGTTAAACTAAAACGGTTTTTTAAAATGCTTTTAAGCTTTTAGCGTTAAACCCAAAAAAAAGCAAATTTTGTAAATAAAATTCGCTTTTTTTTTTTTGTTTTACCCTTAAAAAGCAATTAAATAAAACCTTTTTTAAAATTCTTTTCAAGTTTTTGTTCGTTAAAAAGCTTTTAAAAAAAATTTTAAAAAATTGTCGTTTTTTCTGTTTTAAAGCTTAAAAACCCAATTTTTAAAAAATTTTTTCTGTTTTGCTTTTAAAAAATATTTTTAAAATTTTTGTTTAAATTTCAAATAGACGAAATTTTAAAAAGAAAATAAAAATTTTTTTATTTTTTTTAAAGGTTAAAAAAAAAACGGGGTTTTGCAAAAAAATTTTCAAATTTTAATTTTTTAAAACGTTTAAAAATTTAAAAAAACGAATAATAAAAAAACGGTTTTTTTTTTTTTTGCGTTAAACTAAAACGGTTTTTTGGGTAAAAAATTTTTTTTCAAGCATTTTAACTTAAATCGTTAAAAAACGTTTAAAAAAACAATAATAAAAAACGTTTTTATTTTTTAGCGTTAAAAAGCGTTAAATCAAAATCTTTTTTTAAAAAATTTTTAACATTTTGCGTTGAAAACGTTAAATAAACAAATTTAAAAAAAAATAAAAAAATTTTTTTTTGGGTTTTTTTTAAAATTTAAACCCAAAAGTCTTTTTCTTAATATTTTTAAACATTTTAGATTTGAAAACGTTAAAAGGGGGGAAATTAAAAAACAAATAATAAAAACGTTTTTACTGTTTTTAAAAACTTAAAAAAAAAAAATTTTTTTTAAAAAAAAAAATTTTTGGGTTTTTTAAAGAAAAAAAAAAAAAAAAAAAATTTTTTTTTTTTTTGGGTTTTTTGCGTTAAAACGGATTAAAGCTCAAAACGTGCTGTTTTGCTAAAATAACATTTTAACATTTTAATCGTTGAAACGTTCAAATAAGCAATATTTAAAAAAAAGAATAATAAAATTTGTCGTTTTATGCTGTTTACGCGTTAAAACGCAGATTAAGCTCAAAAAGTGCTGTTTTGCTAAAAAAATTTTAAAAATTTTAATCGTTGAAACGTTCAAATAACAAATTAATAAAAACGAATAATAAAAATTTGTCGTTTTTATGCTGTTTTCGGTTAAAAAGGAAAAACTAAAAGGTTTTTTAAAATAAGCATTTTAGATTTTTTAAACGTTAAATGCAAATAAAAAAAATAAAAACGTTTTTTTTTTTGCGTTTTGGGAAAACGCGTTTTTAAAAAAATTTTCAAAATAAGGATTTTCAAGCATTTTAATTTTAAACGAAATGAAACAATTTAAAAAAAACGAAAAATTAAAATTTTTAAAGCTCTTTTTGCTTAAAAAAAATAAAATGCTTTTTTCTAAAAAAATTTATTTTTTGCATTTTTAAAAGAAAATTTTAAAAAAAGCGTATTTAAAAAACGTAAAAAAAACTCTTTTTCTGTTTTGCTTAAAACCCTTTAAAACGTTGGTTTTTTAAAAAAAGCATTTTAAAAAATTTAAATTTAAATGGTTTTTTTAAAAACGAAAAAAAAACGTCGTTTTTATTTTTACGCGTTAAAACGGTTAAAAAAAAAAGCTTTTTTAAAAAATATTTTAAGCTTTTAAACGTTAAAGTTAAAAACGCAATTTTTTAAAACGAAAATTTTTTGTTTTTATTTTTGGTTAAAAAGGAAAAGTCAAAAGGCTTTTTTTAAAAAAAAATTTTTAAATTTGGTTGAAAAAGTTAAAAAAGCAAATTAATAAAAAAGTTTAAAAAAAAAAGCTTTTAGCTTTTTCCCTTAAAACGCAATTTAAACCCAAAATTTTTTGGTAAAAAATTTTTTAAAATTTTTTTGGGTTAAAAACGTTAAATAAAACCTTTTTAAAAAAAAAATAAAAAAACCGTTTTAGTGTTTAGACGCAATATTAATAAAACGAATAATAAAAATTTCGTCGTTTTTATGTTGTTTAGGCGTTAAACGCAGATTAAAAGCTCAAAACGTGCTGTTTTGCTAAAATAAGCATTTTCAAGCATTTTAGATCGTTGGAAATCGTTCAAATAGAAGCAATATTAATAAAAAACGAATAATACAAGTTCACGTTTTTATGTTGTTTTACGCGTTAAACGCAGATTAAAGCTCAAAACGTGCTGTTTTGCTAAAATAATCATTTTCAAGCATTTTAGACGTTGAAATCGTTCAAATAGGACAATATTTAATAAAAACGAATAATAAAATTTCGTCGTTTTATGCTGTTTCACGCGTTAAAACGCAGATTAAAAGCCTCAAACGCGCTGTTTTGCTAAAATAAGCATTTTCAAGCATTTTAGATCGTTGAAATCGTTCAAATAGAAGCAATATTAATAAAACGAATAATAAAAAAATCGTCGCTTTGCTGCTGTTTACGCGTTAAAACGCAAATTAAAGCCTCAAAACGCCGTTTTGCTAAAATAATCATTTTCAAAGCATTTTGTGATCGTTGAAAATCGTTCAAATAGACGCAATATTAATAAAAACGAATAAAATTTCGTCGTTTTTAAGCTGCCCCACGCGTTAAAAACGCAGATTAAAAGCTCAAACGTGCTGTTTGCTAAAATAAGCATTTTCAAGCATTTAGATCGTTGAAATCGTTCAAATAGAAGCAATATTAATAAAAACGAATAATAAAAAATCGTCGTTTTATGTTATTTTACGCGTTAAAAACGTTATGATTAGAGAGCTCAAACGTGCTGTTTTGCTAAAATAATCATTTTCAAGCATTTTAGATCGCTGAAATCGTTCAAATAGACGCAATATTAATAAAAAACGAATAATAAAAATTTCGTCGTTTTTATAAGCGTTTTACGCGTTAAAACGCAGATTAAAAGCTCAAAACGTGCTGTTTTGCTGCTAAAATAAGCATTTCATGCATTTTAGATCGCTGGAAATCGTTCAAATAGAAGCAATATTAATAAAAAACGAATAATAAAAAAATTCGTCGTTTTTAGCTGTTTTACGCGTTAAAACGCAGATTAAAGCCTCAAAAAACGTGCTTTCGTTTTTGCTAAAATAATCATTTTCAAGCATTTTAGATCGCTGAAATCGTTCAAATAGACGCAATATTAATGTGTAAACAACGAATAACAAAAATTTCGTCGCGTTTATGCTGTTTTACGCGTTAAACGCGATTAAAGCCCGCCAAAAACGCCGTTTTGGCGCGCAAGCATTTTCAGCGGCCTTTAGATCGCTTAAATCGTTCAAATAGAAGCAATATTAATAAAAACGAATTAACAAAAAATCTGTCGTTTTATGCTGTTTACGCGTTAAAACGCAGATTAAAGCTCAAAACGTGCTGTTTTTGCTAAAATAAAGCATTTCATTTTAGATCGTTGAAATCGTTCAACAGACGCATTATTAATAAAAACGAATAATAAAAATTTTGTCGTTTTTATAAGCTGTTTTACGCGTTTAAACGCAGATTATAACTCAAAACGTGCTGTTTTGCTAAAATAAGCATTTTCAAGCAAATCGTTCAAATAGACGCAACATTAATAAAAACAAATAATAAAATTTCGTCGTTTTTATGCTGTTTTACGCGTTAAAACGCAGATTAAAGCTCAAACGTGCTGTTTTGCTAAATAAGCATTTTCAAGCATTTTAGATCGTTGAAATCGTTCAAATAGAAGCTATATTAATAAAAACGAATAATAAAAATTCGTCGTTTTTATGCTGTTTTACGCGTTAAACGCAGATTAAAGCTCAAAACGCTGTTTTGCTAAATAAGATTTTCAAGCATTTTAGATCGTTGAAATCGTTCAAATAGAAGCAATATTAATAAAAACGAATAATAAAAAATTCGTCGTTTTTAGCTGTTTTACGCGTTAAAACGCAGATTAAAAGCTCAAAACGTGCTGTTTTGCTAAAATAATCATTTTCAAGCATTTTAGATCGTTGAAATCGTTCAAATAGACGCAATATTATTAAAACGAATAATAAAAATTTCGTCGTTTTATGCTGTTTTACGCGTTAAAACGCAGATTAAAGCTCAACATGCTGTTTTCCTAAAATAAGCATTTTCAAGCATTTTAGGTCGTTGAAATCGTTCAAATAGAAGAATATTAATAAAAAACGAATAATAAAAAATCGTCGTTTTATGCTGTTTTACGCGTTAAAACGCAGATTAAAGCTCAAAACGTGTTTTTTGCTAAAATAATCATTTTCAGCATTTTGAGATCGTGAAATCGTTCAAATAGACTGCAATATTAATAAAAACGACAAATAAAAATTTCTGTCGTTTTATGCTGTTTTACGCGTTAAAACGGATTAAAAGCTCAAAACGTGCTGTTTGGCTAAAATAATCATTTCAAGCATTTTAGATCGCTGAAATCGTTCAAATAGACGCATATTAATAAAACGAATAATAAAAATTTCGTCGTTTTATGCTGTTTTACGCGTTAAAACGCAGATTAAAGCTCAAAAGTGCTCTTTTGCTAAAAATAAACATTTTCAAGCATTTTAGATCGTTGAAATGTTCAAATAGAAGCAATATTAATAAAAACGAATAATAAAAATTCGTCGTTTTATGCTGTTTACGCGTTAAAACGCAGATTAAAGCTCAAAACGTGCTGTTTTGCTAAAATAATCATTTTCAAGCATTTTAGATCGTTGAAATCGTTCAAATAGACGCAATATTAATAAAAACGAATAATAAAAATTTCGTCGTTTTATGTGTTTTACGCGTTAAACGCAGATTAAAGCTCAAAACGTGCTGTTTTGCTAAAATAAGCATTTTCAAGCATTTTAGATCGTGAAATCGTTCAAATAGAAGCATATAAATAAAAACGAATAATAAAAATTCGTCGTTTTATAAGCTGTTTTACGCGTTAAAACGCGGGTTAAAAACTCAAAAAGGCTGATTTGCCCAAAATAATATTTTCGCTTTTAGATCGTTGAAATCGTTCAAATAGACGTAAATTAATAAAAAAAGAATAATAAAAATTTTGTCGTTTTTATGAATAATACGAATAATACGAATAATAAAAAATTCGTCGTTTTATGTTTTTTTACGCGTTAAAACGCAGATTAAATCAAAACGGTGTTTTGCTAAAATAATCATTTTCCTTTTTAA
>NW_027049263.1:0-5744 GCF_025399875.1 Dalotia coriaria
ATGACGGGGGAAAAAAAAACGAAAAAAAAATGCTTTTAGCTGTTTACTCGTTAAACAGTTAAAGTCAAATTGCTGCAAAATAAAACATTTTCAAGCATTTTAGATCGTTGAAATCGTTCAAATAGAAGCAATATTAATAAAAACGAATAATAAAAATTCGTTGTTTTATACTGTTTACGCGTAAAACGCAGATTAAAGCTAAAACGTGCAGTTTGCTAAAATAAGCATTTTCAAGCATTTTAGATCGTTGAAATCGTTCAAATAGACGCAATATTAATAAAAACGAGATAATAAAGATTTCGTCGTTTTCATGCTGTTTACGCGTTAAAACGCTGATTAAAGCTCAAAACGTGCTGTTTTGCTAGAATAAGCATTTTCAAGCATTTTAGATCGTTGAAATCGTTCAAATAGACGCAATATTAATAAAACGAATAATAAAAATTCGTCGTTTTTATGCTGTTTTACGCGTTAAAACGCAGATTAAAGCTCAAAACGTCTGTTTTGCAAAATAAGCATTTTCAAGCATTTTAGATCGTTGAAATCGTTCAAATAGACGCAATAAAATAAAAACGAATAATAAAATGTTGTCGTTTTATGCTGTTTTACGCGTTAAAACGCAGAATAAAACTCAAAACGTGCTGTTTTGCCTAAAATAGCATTTTCAGCTTTAGATCGTTGAAATCGTTCAAATAGACGCAATATTAATAAAAACGAGTAATAAAAATTCGTCGTTTTATGCTGTTTTACGCGTTAAAACGCAGATTAAAGCTCAAAACGTGCTGTTTTGCTAAAATAAAGCATTTTCAAGCATAGATCGTTGAAATCGTTCATATAGACGCAATATTAATAAAAACGAATAATAAAAAATCGTCGTTTTTATGCTGTTTTACGCGTTAAAACGCAGATTACAACTCAAAACGTGCTGTTTTGCTAAAATAAGCATTTTCAAGCATTTTAGATCGTTGAAATCGTTCAAATAGAAGCAATATTAATCAAAAACGAATAATAAAAATTTCGTCGTTTTATGCTGTTTTACGCGTTAAAACGCAGATTAAAACTCAAAACTGCTGTTTTGCTAAAATAAGCATTTTCAAGCATTTTAGATCGTTGAAATCGTTTAAATAGAAGCAATATTAATAAAAAGCGAATAATATAAAATTCGTCATTTTATGCTGTTTTACGCGTTAAAACGCAGATTAAAGCTTAAAACGTGCTGTTTTGCTAAAATAAGCATTTTCAAGCATTTTAGATCGTTGAAATCGTTCAAATAGACGCAATATTAATAAAAACGAATATAAAAATTTCGTCGTTTTATGCTGTTTTACGCGTTAAAACACAGAATAAAGCTCAAAACTGCTGTTTTGCTAAAAACATTTTCAGCATTTTAGATCGTTGAAAACGTTCAAATAAAGCAATATTAATAAAACGAATAAAAAAATTCGTCGTTTTATTCTGTTTTAGCGTTAAAACGCAGATTAAAGCTCAAAACGTGCTGTTTTGCTAAAATAACATTTCAAGCATTTTAGATCGTTGAAATCGTTCAAATAGACGCAATATTAATAAAAACGAATAATAAAAATTTCGTCGTTTTTATGCTGTTTACGCGTTAAACGCAGATTAAAGCTCAAAACGTGCGTTTTGCTAAAATAAGCATTTTCAGCATTTTAGATCGTTGAAATCGTTCAAATGACGCAAAATTAATAAAAAACAATAATAAAAATTTCGTCGTTTTATGCTGTTTTACGCGTTAAAACGCAGATTAAAGCTCAAAACGTGCTGTTTTGCTAAAATAAGCATTTTCAAGCATTTTAGATCGTTGAACTCGTTCAAATAGACAATATTAATAAAAAAGAATAATAAAAAAATTTTCGTTTTTATGCTGTTTTACCCTAAAACGCAGATTAAAAACAAAACGTCTGTTTTGCTAAAATAAACATTTTAGATCGTTTAAATCGTTCAATAGGCGCAATATTTAAAAAAAACGAATAATAAAAAAATTGTCGTTTTTATGCTGTTTTTCGCGTTAAAAAAGCAGATTAAAGCTCAAAACGTGCTGTTTTTCTAAAAAAAGCATTTTCAAACAAGATCGTTGAAATCGTTCAAATAGAACAATATTAATAAAAATATAATAAAAATTCTCGTTTTTTTGCTGTTTTACGCGTTAAAAAACAGATTAAAACTCAAAACGTGCTGTTTTGCTAAAAAAGCATTTTCAAACATTTTAGATCGTTGAAATCGTTCCAAATAAAACAAATTTAAAAAAAACGAATAATTAAAAAATTTGTCGTTTTTATGCTGTTTTTTCCCTTAAAAGCGTTAAACTCAAAACGTGCTGTTTTTAAAAAAACATTTTAAGCATTTTAGATCGTTAAATCGTTCAAATGAAGAATTTTAAAAAAAGAATAATAAAAAAAATTTGTTGTTTTTATGCTTTTTCGCGTTAAAACGCAGATTAAACTCAAAACGTGCTGTTTTGCTAAAAAAAAACATTTTCAAGCATTTTGGTGAAAACGTTCAAATAGACGCAATATTAATAAAAACAAATAATAAAAAAAATTCGTCGTTTTTTTGCTGTTTTACGCGGGGAAAAAGCAGATTAAAAAATCAAAAAGTGCTGTTTGCTAAAAAACATTTTCAACATTTTAGATCGTTGAAATCGTTCAAATGACGCAATATTAATAAAAACGAATAATAAAAAAATTTTTCGTTTTTTCTGTTTTTCGCGTTAAAAAGCAGATTAAAGCTCAAAAAATCTTTTTTTAAAAAAAAGCATTTTCAAAAACATTTTGATCGTTGAAATCGTTCAAATAACGCAATATTAAAAAAACGTAATAAAAAATTTTGTTTTACTTTTTTTTACGCGTTAAACGCGATTAAAACTCAAAAGTGCTGTTTTGCAAAATAAACGCATTTTGACCCTTGAAATTTCAAATAGAAACAATATTAATAAAAACGAATAATAAAAATTCGTTGTTTTTACTTTTTACGCGTAAAAAAGCAGATTAAAACTCAAAACGTGCGTTTTTAAAATAAAACACAAGCATTTTGATCGTTGAAATCATTAAATAAACAAATTTAAAAAAAACGAATAAAAAAATTTTTCGATGCTGTTTTACGCAAAACGCAGATTAAAGCTCAAAACGTGCTGTTTTGCAAAATAAACTTTTAAGCAAGTCCCTTGAAATCGTTCTGAAGCAATATTAATAAAACGAATAATAAAAAAAATTTGTTGTTTTATCTTTTTACGCGTAAAACGCGATTAAAAACTCAAAACGTGCGGTTTTGCTAAAAAAAGCATTTTAAAACATTTTAGATCGTTGAAATCGTTCAAATAGACCTTTAATAAAAAAGAAAAATAAAAAATTTTGTCGTTTTTTTTTGCTTTTTTTCGCGTTAAAACGCTGATTAAACTCAAACGTGCTGTTTTTCTAAAAAAAAAGCATTTTCAAAACATTTTTTTGATCGTTGAAATCGTTTCAAATAGACGCAATATTAATAAAAAAAGAATAATAAAATTCGTCGTTTTTTTTGCTGTTTTTCCCGTTAAAACGCAGATTAAACTCAAACCTTTTTTCTAAAAAAACATTTTCAAGTATTTTTGATCGTTGAAGTCGTTCAAATAGACGCAATAAAAAAAAAAAACGAATAATAAAATTTTTTGTTTTTTTCTGTTTTACGCGTTAAAACGCAGAATAAAACTCAAAACGTGCTGTTTTGCAAAATAAGCATTTTCAAGCATTTTTTGATCGTTGAAATCCCCTTCAAAAGACGCAATATTAATAAAAAAGAATTAAAAAAAATTTGTCTTTTTTTGTTTTTACGCGTTAAAAAGCAATTAAACTCAAAACTGCTGTTTTGCTAAAATAAGCATTTTCAAGCTTTTGATCGGGAAAAAGTTTATATAGACGCAATATTTAAAAAACGAATAATAAAAAAAAACGTCGTTTTTTTGCTGTTTTCGCGTTAAAACGCAGATTCACTCAAAACGTGCTGTTTTGCTAAAATAACATTTTCCCAAACATTTTAGATCGTTGAAATCGTTCAAATAGAAGCAATATTTAAAAAAAAACGAATAATAAAAATTTCGTCGTTTTTTTGCTGTTTTACCTTAAAAGCAGTTAAAGCTCAAAACGTGCTGTTTTGCTAAAATAAGCATTTTCGCATTTTTTGATCGTTGAAATCGTTTAAAAAGAAAATATTAATAAAAAAAGAATAATATAAAATTTATTTTTATGCTGTTTTACGCGTTAAAACGCAGATTAAAGCAAAAAGTGCTGTTTTGCTAAAATAACATTTTCAAGCATTTTAGATTTTTGAAATCTTTCAAATAGACGCAAAAATTTAAAAAAAACAAATAATAAAAAAATTTTTCGTTTTATGCTGTTTTACGCGTTAAAAAGGTTAAAAACCAAAAATTGTTTTTAAAATAAGCATTTTCAAGCATTTTAGATCGTTGAACTCGTTCAAATGCTATTAATAAAAACGAATAATAAAAAAATTTGTTGTTTTATGTTTTACGCGTTAAAAAGCAATTAAACTCAAAACGTGTTTTTCTAAAAAAAGCATTTTTAAGCATTTTTTTATCGTTGAAATCGTTCCCAAAAAAAACAATATTAATAAAAACGAATAATAAAAAATTTGTCTTTTATGCTGTTTTAGGGGAAAAAGCAGATTAAACTCAAAACGTGCTGTTTTTCTAAAAAAGCATTTTCAAGCATTTTTTTGATCGTTGAAATCGTTCAAATGAAGCAATATTTAAAAAACGAATAATAAAAAAAATTTGTCGTTTTTTTTGCTGTTTTGCGTTAAAACGCAGATTAAACTCAAAACGTGCTGATTTGCTAAAATAAGCATTTTCAAACATTTTAGATGTTTGAAACCAAATAGACGCAATAAAAATAAAAACGAATAATAAAAATATTTGTCGTTTTTATGCTGTTTTCCCCGTTAAAACGCAGATTAAAGCTCAAAACGGGCTGATTTGCTAAAATAAGCATTTTCAAGCATTTTTAGATCGTTGAAATCGTTCAAATAGACGCAAAATTAATAAAAACAAATAATAAAATTTCGTCGTTTTTATGCTGTTTTACGCGTTAAAACGCAGATTAAAGCTCAAAACGTGCTGTTTTGCTAAAATAAGCATTTTCAAGCATTTTAGATCGTTGAACTCGTTCAAATAGAAGCAATATTAATAAAAACGAATAATAAAAATTCGTTGTTTTATGCTGTTTTACGCGTTAAAACGCAGATTAAAGCTCAAACGTGCTGTTTTGCTAAAATAAGCATTTTCAAGCATTTTATATCGTTGAAATCGTTCAAATAGAAACAATATTAATAAAAACGAATAATAAAAATTCGTCGTTTTATGCTGTTTTACGCGTTAAAACGCAGATTAAAACTCAAAACGTGCTGTTTTGCTAAAATAAGCATTTTCAAGCATTTTAGATCGTTGAAATCGTTCAAATAGAAGCAATATTAATAAAAACGAATAATAAAAATTCGTCGTTTTTATGCTGTTTACGCGTTAAAACGCAGATTAAAGCTCAAAACGTGCTGTTTTGCTAAAATAGCATTTCAAAACATTTTAGATCGTTGAAATCGTTCAAATAGACGCAATAAAATAAAAACGAATAATAAAAATTTGTCGTTTTATGTGTTTTACGCGTTAAACGCAGTTAAATCAAAACGTGCTGTTTGCTTGCTTTTTTAGCGTTAAATAACGCAGATTAAAGTCAAAACTTAAA
>NW_027049264.1:0-5740 GCF_025399875.1 Dalotia coriaria
TTGGGTTTTTCTTTTTTTAAAAAAGCAATAAAAATAAAACGTTTTTTTGCTTTTAAGCTTTTTAGGTTTTTAACGGAAAGTTTAAAAGGCTTTAAAAAGAAAAATTTAAAAATTGTCGTTTTATCGTTTTAAAAAAAAACCAAAAAAAATAAAATGCTTTTTGCAAAAAGCTTTTAAGCTTTTTTCTTAAATCCTTCAAAAAAGCAATTTAAAAAAAAATTAAAAATTTTTCTTTTTTTTTCTTTTTTTTTAAAACGAAATAAAAAACTCAAAATGCTGTTTTGCAAAAAAAAAATTTTTTAAGCATTTTAGATTTAAATCGTTAAAAACCAAATTAAAAAAAAATAAAAAAATTTTTTTAGTGTTTTAGCGTTTTAAAAAAAAGCCAAAAGTCTTTTTTTAAAAAAATTTTTTTTTTAAATTTTTTTTAAAAAAAAAAAAAAAAATAAAAAAAAAAAAAATTTTTTTTTTTTTTTTTAAAAAAAAAGTAAAACTTTTTCTTAAATTTTTTCATTTTAAAATTTTTAAAAATTAAATAAAAAAAAAAAAAAAAAAAAATTTTTTTTTTTTTTTTGGGGAGATTTAAAACCCAAAAAGTGCTGTTTTGCTAAAATAAGCATTTTCAAGCATTTTGATCGTTGAAATGTTCAAATAGAAGCAATATTAATAAAAAACGAATAATAAAAAAAACGTCGTTTTTCTGTTTTACGCGTTAAAACGCAGATTAAAACTCAAAAGGCTGTTTTTTAACATTTTCGCATTTTTAATCGTTGAAATCGTTAAAAAAGAAAAAATAAAAACGAATAATAAAAATTTGTCGTTTTTATCTTTTACGCTTAAAACGCAGATTTAAAACTCAAAACGTGCTGTTTTGCTAAAATAAGCATTTTCAAGCATTTTAGATCGTTGAAATCGCAAATAGACGCAATATTAATAAAAACGAATAAAAATTTCGTCGTTTTATGCTGTTTACGCGTTAAAACAGAATAAGTCAAAAAAGTCTGTTTTTGCTAAATAAGCTTTCAAGCTTTTACGTCGTTAAATGTCAAATAAAAATTAATAAAAACGAAAAAAAAAATTTCGTCTTTTATGCTGTTTTACGGTTAAAACGCGGGTAAACTCAAAAAGTGCTGTTTTGTAAAATAAGCATTTCAGCATTTTAGATCGTTGAAAAACGTTCAAATGAATATTAATAAAAAACGAATAAATAAAAATTCGTCGTTTTTATGCTGTTTTAGCGTTAAAACGCGATTAAAAACTCAAAACGTGCTTTTTGCAAAATAAGCATTTTCGGGATTTTTGATCGTTGGGAAAACGTTCAAATAGAGCAATATTAATAAAAAAAGAATAATAAAAATTGGGCGTTTTTTTTGTGTTTACGCGTTAAAACGCAGAATAAACTCAAAACGTGTTTTGCTAAAATAAGCATTTTCAAGCATTTTAATCTTGAAATCGTTCAAATAGAAGCAATATTAATAAAAACGAATAATAAAAATTCGTCGTTTTATGCTGTTTTCGCGTTAAAACGCAGATTAAAACTCAAAAAGGGCTTTTTGCTAAAATAAGCATTTTCAAGCATTTTAGATCGTTGAAATCGTTCAAATAGAGCAATATTTAAAAAAAACGAATAATAAAAATTCGTCTTTTTATGCTGTTTTACCCAAAAAGCAGATTAAAGCTCAAAACGTGCTGTTTTGCTAAAAAAAAACATTTTAAGCATTTTTTGATCGTTGAAATCGTTCAAATAGAAGCAATATTTAAAAACGAATAATAAAAAAAAAGTCGTTTTTTTTTGCTGTTTTCGCGTTAAACGCAGATTAAACCAAAAAGTGCTGTTTTGCTAAAATAAGCATTTTCAAGCATTTTAATCGTTGAAATCGTTTAAATAGAAGCAATTAATAAAAAAAAATAATAAAAATTCGTCGTTTTTATGCTGTTTTTCGCGTTTAAAAAGCAATTAAAACTCAAAAGGCTTTTTTCTAAATAAGCATTTTTTAAGCATTTTAGATCGTTGAAAAGTTAAATAGGCAATAAAAATAAAAACGAATAATAAAAATTTTGTCGTTTTATGCTGTTTTTACGCGTTAAAACCGAATAAAGTAAAACGTGCTGTTTTCAAAATGCATTTTCAAACATTTTAGATCGTTAAATGTTAAAAGAGCAATATTAAAAAACGAAAAATAAAAATTTTGTCGTTTTTATGCTGTTTTTCGCGTTAAAACGCAGATTAAAAGCTCAAACGTGCTGTTTTGCTTTAAAATAAGCATTTCAAGCATTTTAGATCGTTGAAATCGTTCAAATAAAGCAATATTAATAAAAACGAATAATAAAAAATTCGTCGTTTTTTATGCTGTTTTACGCGTTAAAACGCAGATTAAAGCACAAAACATTGCTGCGCAAAATAAACATTTTCAAGCATTTTAGATCGGTGAAATCGTTCAAATAGAAGCAATAATAAAAAACGAATAATAAATTACGTCGTTTTTATACTGTTTTACGCGTTAAAACGCAGATTAATGCTCAAAACGTGCTGTTTTGCTAAAATGGCATTTTCAAGCATTTTAGATCGTTTAAAATCGTTCAAATAGAAACAGCCAATAAAACGAATAATAAAAACTTCGTCGTTTTATGCTGTTTTACGCGTTAAAGCCGCAGATTGAAAGCTCAAAACGTGCTGTTTTGCTAAAATAATCATTTTTCAGCATTTTAGATCGTTGAAATCGTTAAAATAGAAGCAATAATGGTAAAACGGTAAAATTTACGTCGTTTTTATACTGTTTTACGCGTTAAAACGCAGATTAAAGCTCAAAACGTGCTGTTTTTGCTAAAATAAGCATTTTCAAGCATTTTAGATCGTTGAAATCGTTTCCAAATAGACGCAATATTAATAAAACGAATAATAATAAAAATTTCGTCGTTTTTAGCCGCTGTTTTACGCGTTAAAACGCAGATTAAAGCTCAAAACGTACTGTTTTGCTAAAAATACATTTTCAAGCATTTTAGATCGTTGAAATCGCTCAAATAGACGCAATAAAAATAAAAACGAATAATAAAATTTCGTCGTTTTTTTATGCTGTTTTGCGCGTTAAAACGCAGAATAAACTCAAAACGTGCTGTTTTGCGCTAAAATAAGCATTTTCAAGCATTTAGATCGTTGAAATCGTTCAAATAGACGCAATATTAATAAAAACGAATAAAGAAAAATTTCGTCGTTTTTTGTGCTGTTTTACGCGTTAAAACGCAGATTAAAACTCAAAACGTGCTGTTTTGCTAAAATAAAGCATTTTCAAGCATTTTAGATCGTTAGAATCGTTCAAATAAACAATATTAATAAAAACGAATAATAAAAATTCGTCGTTTTTATGCTGTTTTACAAGGAGTTAAAACGCAGAATAAAGCTCAAAACGTGCTGTTTGCTAAAATAACATTTTCAAGCATTTTGAATCGTTGAAATCGTTCAAATAGACGCAATAGTAATAAAAACGAATAGCCAAGAAATTTCCGTCGAATTTTTATGCTGTTTACGCGTTAAAACGCTGATTAAAGCTCAAAACGTGCTGTTTTGCTAAAATAAAGCATTTTCAAGCATTTAGATCGTTGAAATCGTTCAAATAGACGCAATATTAATAAAAACGAATAATAAAAATTCGTCGTTTTTATGCTGTTTTACGCGTTAAAACGCAGATTAAACTCAAAACGTGCTGTTTTGCTGAAATAAGCATTTTCAAGCATTTTAGATCGTTGAAATCGTTCAAATAGAAGCAATATTAATAAAAACGAATAAAAAATTCGTCGTTTTATGCTGTTTACGCGTTAAGAAAAACGCAGATTAAAAGCTCAAAACGTGCTGTTTTGCTAGAATAAGCATTTTCAAGCATTTTAGATCGTTGAAATCGTTCAAATAGACGCAAAATTAATAAAACAGATAATAAAATTCGTCGTTTTATGCTGTTTTGCGTTAAAACGCAGATTAAAGCTCAAAACGTGCTGTTTTGCTAAAATAAAGCATTTTTCAAGCATTTTTAGATCGTTGAAATCGTTCAAATAGAAACAATATTAATAAAAACGAATAATAAAAATTCGTCGTTTTATAACATTTACGCCGTTAAAACGCAGATTAAAGCTCAAAACGTGCTGTTTTGCTAAAATAAGCATTTTCAAGCATTTTAGATCCCGTTGGGAAATCGTTCAAATAGACGCAATAAAATAAAAAGCAGATAATAAAATTTCGTCGTTTTATGCTGTTTTACGCGTTAAAACGCAGAATAAAGCTCAAAACGTGCTGTTTTTGCTTCGTAGAGCATTTTCAAGCATTTTAGTCGTCGTTCAAATAGACGCAATATTAATAAAAACGAATAATAAAAATTTCGTCGTTTTTATGCTGTTTTACGCGCGTTAAAACGCAGATTAAAGCTCAAAACGTGCTGTTTTGCTAAAATAAGCATTTTTCAAGCATTTTAGATCGTTGAAATCGTTCAAATAGAAGCAATATTAATAAAAACGAATAATAAAAAATTCGTCGTTTTTTATGCTGTTTTACACGCGTTAAAACGCAGATTAAAGCTCAAAACGATGCTGTTTTGCTAAAATAGCTTTAAGCATTTTAGATCGTTGAAATCGTTCAAATAGACAATAAAAATAAAAACGAATGTAAAATTTCACGTCGTTTTTTATGCTGTTTTACACGCGTTAAACGCAGAGATAAAACTCAAAACGTTAGCGGCACAAAATAAACATTTTTCAAGCATTTTAGATCGTTGAAATCGTTCAAATGGGCCTTAATATTAATAAAAACAGATAAAGAAAAATTTCGTCGTTTTATGCTGTTTTACGCGTTAAGAAACGCAGATTAAAACTCAAACGTGCTGTTTTGCTAAAATAAGCATTTTTCAAGCATTTAAGATCGTTGGAAATCGTTCAAATAGAAGCAATATTAATAAAAACGAATAATAAAAATTCGTCGTTTTTATGCTGTTTACGCGTTAAAAGAACGCAGATTAAAAGCTCAAAACGTGCTGTTTGCTAAAATAAGCATTTTCAAGCATTTTAGATCGTTGAAATCGTTCAAATAGAAGCAATATTAATTAAAAACGAATAATAAAAAATTCGTCGTTTTATGCTGTTTTACGCGTTAAACGCAGATTAAAGCTCAAAACGTGCTGTTTGCTAAAATAAGCATTTTCAAGCATTTTTAGATCGTTGAAATCGTTCAATAGACGCAATAAAATATAAAACGAATAATAAAATTTTGTCGTTTTTATGCTGTTTTACGCGTTAAAACGCAGAATAAAGCACAAAACGTGCTTTTTTCAAAATAAATTTTCAAACATTTTTTGATCGTTGAAATCCCTTCAAAAGGGGAAAAAAAAATTTAAAAAAAGAATAATAAAAAATTTTTCGTTTTATGCTGTTTTACGGGTTAAAACGCAGAAAAAAAGCTCAAAACGTGCTGTTTTTCTAAAATAAAACATTTTCAAGCATTTTAGATCGTTGGGAAAACGTTTCAAAAATAAAAAAAAAAACGCAATTTTTTTAAAAAAAAAAAAACCCCAAAAATTTTTTTTTTTTTTTAAAAAAAAAAAAAAAAAAATAAAAATTTCCCTCGTTTTTTTAAAATTTGCTTTTTTTTTTTAAAAGCGTTAAAACGGGGGTTTTGGAATTTAAACTCAAAACGTGCTGTTTTTGCTTTAAAAATTTAAAAATTTTTAAAAGCCAAAAAATTTTTTTTTTGGATTCCGTT
>NW_027049265.1:0-5736 GCF_025399875.1 Dalotia coriaria
GGGAAAAAAGGAGATTTTCTCGTGCGGTTAAGTTTTTTGTTGAATGTTTATCGGCCGATAAAAAGTTTGTGTGTGCGGGGCCTAACAGTAAACAAAAAGTGAAGTGCAAGTAGTGTTACAACAATTTTCAACAAACAAACTTATATCACCAATAAGACGTTATCACGTAAACATCTCGATCGTAAAAACCCACATTACAAACAACTATTTTTTTTTATTATTCGTTTTTATTAATATTGGTTCTATTTGAACGATTTCAACGATCTAAAATGGGGAAAATGCTTATTTTAGCAAAACAGCACGTTTTGAGCTTTAATCTGCGTTTTAACGCGTAAAACAGCATAAAAAAGACGAAATTTTTATTATTCGTTTTTTTTAATATTGCGTCTATTTGAACGATTTCAACGATCTAAAATGCTTGAAAATGCTTATTTTAGCAAAACAGCACGTTTTGAGCTTGAATCTGCGTTTTAACGCGTAACGCATAAAACGACAAAATTTTTAATATTCGTTTTTATTAATATTGCGTCTATTTGAACGATTTCAACGATCTAAAATGCTTGAAAATGATTATTTTAGCAAAACAGCACGCTTTGAGCTTTTAATCTGCGTTTTAACGCGTAAAACAGCATAAAACGACGAATTTTTATTATTCGTTTTATTAATATTGCTTTATTTGAACGATTTCAAAGATCTAAAATGCTTTGAAATGCTTATTTTAAAAACAGGCGTTTTGAGCTTTTAATCTGCGTTTTAACGCGTAAAACAGCATTTTAAAAACGACGAAATTCTTTATTATTCGTTTTTTTTAATATGCGTCTATTTGAACGATTTCAACGATCTAAATGCTTGAAAATGTTACTTTAGCAAAACGCCATTTTGAGCTTATCTGCGTTTAACGCGTAAAACACATAAAAACGACGGTTTTATTATTCGTTTTTATTAATATTGCTTACACTATTTGAACGATTTAAACGTCTAAAATTGCTTTGAAAATATTTATTTTAGATCAAAACAGCACGTTTTGAGCATTTAATCTGCGTTTAACGCGTAAAACAGCATAAAACGACGTAAATTTTTTTATTCGTTTAATTAATATTGCGTCTATTTGTAACGATTTCAACGATCTTAAAATGCTTGAAAATGATTATTTTGTACGATAACAGCACGTTTAGAGCTTTAAATCTGCGTTTTAACGCGTAAAACAGCATAAAACTGAGTTTAATTTTTATTATTCGTTTTTATTAAACTGCCTTTTTGAACGATTTTCACGATCTAAAATGCTTGAAAATGCTTAATTTAGCAAAACAGCACGTTTTGAGTTTTGTAATCACGTTTTAACTATGCGTAAAACAGCTAAAAACGACAAAAATTTTAATTATTCGTTTTTATTAATATTGCGTCTATTTGAACGATTTCAACGATCTAAAATGCTTGAAAATGATTATTTTAGCAAAACAGCACGCTTTGAGCTTTAATCTGCGTTTTAACGCTTAAAACAGCAAAAAAGACGATTTTTTATTATTCGTTTTTATTAATATTGCTTCTATTTGAACGATTTCAACGATCTAAAATGCTTGAAAATCCTTATTTTAGCAAAACAGCACGTTTTAAGCTGCGTTTTAACGGTAAAACAGCATAAAAACGACGACATTTTTATTATTCGTTTTTATTAATATTGCGTCTATTTGAACGATTTCAACGATCTAAAATGCTTGAAAATGATTATTTTAGCCAAACAGCACGTTTTGAGCTTTAATCTGCGTTTTAACGCGTAAAACAGCAAAAAAGACGAATTTTTTTAATTATTCGTTTTATTAATATTGCTTCTATTTGAACGATTTCAACGATCTAAAATGCTTGAAAATCCCTTTTTTTAACAAAACAGCACGTTTTAAGCTTTAATCTGCGTTTTAACGCGTAAAACAACATAAAAACGACGACATTTTTATTATTCGTTTTTATTAATATTGCGTCCCATTTGAACGATTTCAACGATCTAAAATGCTTGAAAAAGATTATTTTAGCAAAACAGCACGTTTTGAAGCTTTAATCTGCGTTTTAACGCGTAAAACAGCATAAAACGACGAATTTTTAATTATTCGTTTTATTAATATTCTTCTATTTGAACGATTTCAACGATCTCAAATGCTTGAAAATGCTTATTTTAACAAAACAGCACGTTTTGAGCTTTTAATCTGCGTTTTAACGCGTAAAACAGCATAAAAACGACGACATTTTATTATTCGTTTTTATTAATATTGCATCTATTTGAACGATTTCAACGATCTAAAATGCTTAGAAAAAGATTATTTAGCAAAACAGCACGTTTTGAGCTTTAATCTTTGTTTTAACGCGTAAAACAACATAAAACGAAGAATTTTTTATTATTCGTTTTTTATTAATATTGTTCTATTTGAACGATTTCAACGATCTAAAATGCTTGAAAATGCTTATTTTAGCAAACAGCACGTTTTGAGCTTTAATCTGCGTTTTAACGCGTAAAACAGCATAAAACGACGAAATTTTTATTATTCGTTTTTTATTAATATTGCGTCTATTTGAACGATTTCAACGATCTAAAATGCTTGCAAATGATTATTTTAGCAAACAGCACGTTTTGAGCTTTAATCTTCGTTTTAACGCGTAAAACAGCATAAAACGATCAAATTTTTTAATTCGTTTTTATTAATATTGCTTCTATTTGAACGATTTTAACGATCTAAAATGCTTGAAAATGATTATTTTAGCAAAACAGCACGTTTTGAGCTTTAATCTGCGTTTTAACGCGTAAAACAGCATAAAACGACGAAATTTTTATTATTCGTTTTTTATTAATATTACGTCTATTTGAACGATTTCACGATCTAAAATGCTTTAAAATGATTATTTTAGCAAAACAGCCGTTTTGAGCTTTAATCTGCGTTTTAACGCGTAAAACAGCATAAAACGACAAAATTTTTATTATTCCTTTTTTATTATATTGCGTCTATTTGAACGATTTCAACGATCTAAAATGCTTGAAAATGATTATTTTACGCAAAACAGCACGCTTTGAGCTTTAATCTGCGTTTTAACGCGTAAAACAGCATAAAACGACGATTTTTATTATTCGTTTTTATTAATATGCTTCTATTTGAACGATATCAACGATCTAAAATGCTTGAAAATCTTATTTTAGCAAAACAGCACGTTTGAGCTTTAATCTGCGTTTTAACGCGTAAAACAGCATAAAACGACAGAAATTTTTATTGATTGTTTTTATTATATTCCGTCTATTTGAACGATTTCAACGATCTAAAATGCTTGAAAATGATTATTTTAGCAAAACAGCACGTTTTGAGCTTTAATCTGCGTTTTAACGCGTAAAACAGCAAAACGACGATTTTTATTATTCGTTTTTTATTATTGCTTCTATTTGACGATTTCAACGATCTAAAATGCTTGAAAATCCTTATTTTAGCAAAACAGCACGTTTTGAGTTTAATCTGCGTTTTAACGCGTAAAACAGCATAAAACGACGAAATTTTTATTGTTCGTTTTTATTAATATTGCGTCTATTTAGCGATTTCAACGATCTAAAATGCGAAAATGATTATTTAGCAAAACAGCACGTTTTGAGCTTTAATCTGCGTTTTAACGCGTAAAACAGCATAAAACGACGAATTTTTATTATTCGTTTTTATTAATATTGGTTCTATTTGAACGATTTAACGATCTAAAATGCTTGAAAGTGCTTATTTTAGCAAAACAGCACGTTTTGAGCTTTAATCTGCGTTTTAACGCGTAAAACAGCATAAAACGACAAGAATTTTTATTATTCGTTTTTTATTAATATTGCGTCTATTTGAACGATTTCAACGATCTAAAATGCTTGAAAATGATTATTTTAGCAAAACAGCACGTTTTGAGTTTAATCTGCGTTTTAACGCGTAAAACAGCATAAAAACAACGAATTTTTATTATTCGTTTTTATTAATATTGCTTCTATTTGAACGATTTCAACGATCTCAAATGCTTGAAAATGCTTATTTTAACAAAACAGCACGTTTGAGCTTTTTAAACTGCGTTTTAACGCGTAAAACAGCATAAAACGACGACATTTTTATTATTCGTTTTTATTAATATTGCATCTATTTGAACGATTTCAACGATCTAAAATGCATGAAAATGATTATTTTAGCAAAAAAAGCACGTTTTTAGCTTTAATCTGCGTTTTAACGCGTAAAACAGCATAAAAACGACGAATTTTTATTATTCGTTTTTTTTAATATTACTTTATTTGAACGATTTCAACGATCTAAAATGCTTGAAAATGCTTATTTTAGCAAAACAGCACGTTTTTGAGCTTTTAATATGCGTTTAACGCGTCAAACAGCATAAAACGACGAAATTTTTTTTATTCGTTTTTATTAATATTGCGTCTATTTCAACGATTTCAACGATCTAAAATGCTTGAAAATGATTATTTTAGCAAAACAGCACGTTTTGAGCTTTAATCTGCGTTTTAACGCGTAAAACAGCATAAAACGACGAATTTTTATTATTAGTTTTTATTAATATTGCTTCTATTTGAACGAATTCAACGATCTAAAATGCTTGAAAATGCTTATTTTAGCAAAAACAACACGTTTTGAGCTTTTAATCTGCGTTTTAACGCGTAAAACAGCATAAAACGACGAAATTTTTATTATTCGTTTTTATTAATATTGCATCTATTTGAACGATTTCAACGATCTAAAATGCTTGAAAATGATTATTTTAGCAAACAGCACGTTTTTAGCTTTAATCTGCGTTTTTAAAGCGTAAAACAGCATAAAAAAAGACGTTTTTTTATTCGTTTTTATTAATATTGCTTCTATTTGAACGATTTCAACGATCAAAATGCTTAAAATGCTTTTTTTAGCAAAACAGCACGTTTTTGAGCTTTAACTGCTTTTTCGCGTAAACAGCATAAAAAAGACGAAATTTTTTTTATTCGTTTTTTTTATAATTGCGTCTATTTGAACGACTTCAACGATCTAAAATGCTTGAAAATGCTTATTTTTGCAAAACAGCCCTTTTTAGTTTTAATCGCGTTTTTTAAAGCGTAAACAGCATAAAAACGACGAAATTTTTTTTTTTTCGTTTTTATTAATATTGCGTCTATTTGAACGTTTTAATGATCTAAAAAGCGAAAATGATTATTTTGAAAAAAGCCGTTTTGAGTTTAATCTGCGAACGCGTAAACAGCATAAAAAAAGACAATTTTTATTATTCGTTTTTTTATTTTCTATTTGAACATTTCAACGATCAAAATGCTTGAAAATGCTTATTTTAGCAAAAAAGCACGTTTTGAGTTTAACTGCGTTTTTAAAGCGTAAAACACATAAAACGACGAATTTTTATTATTCGTTTTTATTAAAATTTTTTCTATTTGAACGTTTCAACGATCTAAAATGCTTAAAAAAGCTTTTGGCAAAACGCCCTTTTGAGCTTTTAATCTGGTTTTAACGCGCAAAACAGCATAAAACGACGAAATTTTTTTTATTCGTTTTTATTTTATTTTATTTGAACGATTTCAACGACCCCAAAAGCGAAAATGATTATTTTTGCAAAACAGCACGTTTGAGTTTTTAACTGCGTTTTTTCGCGTAAAACACATAAAAAAGACGAAATTTTATTATTCGTATTTTATTAATATTGCGTCCATTTGAAAAACGAAAATTTTTTAAAACGGGGAATTCTTTTTAAAAA
>NW_027049266.1:0-5736 GCF_025399875.1 Dalotia coriaria
AAACGACGAATTTTTATTATTCGTTTTTTTTAATTCGTCTTTTGAGCGTTTTAACGATCTAAAATGCTTTAAAATGCTTATTTAAGCAAAACAGCCCTTTGGCTTTTTAAACTGCGTTTTTTAAAGCTAAAACAGCAAAACGACATTTTATTATTCGTTTTTTTATTAATTTGCTATTTGAACGATTTCAACGATCTAAAATGCTTGAAAATGCTTATTTTAGCAAAACAGCCCTTTGAGTTTTTTTAAACTGCGTTTTAAGCTAAAACAGCATATAAACGACGAAATTTTATTATTCGTTTTTTTTAATGTGCGTCTGTTTTAACGATTTCAACGATCTAAAATGCTTGAAAATGCTTATTTTAGCAAAACAGCACGTTTTGAGCTTTATTCTGCGTTTTAACGCGTAAAAAAGCATAAAACGACAAAATTTTTTTTATTCGTTTTTATTTTTATTGCGTCTATTTGAACGTTTCAACGATCTAAAATGCTTGAAAATGCTTATTTTAGCAAAACAGCCGTTTTGAGCTTTATCTGCGTTTTAACGCGTAAACACATAAAACGACGATTTTATTATTCGTTTTTATTAATTGCTTCTATTTGAACGATTTCACGATCTAAAATTCTTGAAAATGCTTATTTTAGCAAAACTGCCGTTTTGAGCTTTAATCTGCGTTTGAACGCGTAAACGCATAAAAATGACGAATTTTTATTATTCGTTTTTATTAATATTGCTTCTATTTAAACGATTTCAACGATCTAAAATGCGAAAATGCTTATTTAAGCAAAACAGCACGTTTGAGCTTTTTAAACTGCGTTTTTTAAAGCGTAAAACAGCATAAAACGACGAAATTTTATTATTCGTTTTTTATTAATATTGCTTCTATTTGAACGATTTCAACGATCTAAAATGCTTGAAAATGCTTTTTTTTAGCAAAACAGCACGTTTTGAGCTTTAATCTGCGTTTTAACGCGTAAAACAGCATAAAAACGACGATTTTTATTATTCGTTTTTTTATTATTGCTTCTATTTGAAGATTTCAACGATCTAAAATGCTTGAAAATGCTTATTTTAGCAAAACAGCACGTTTTTAGCTTTAATCTGCGTTTTAACGCGTAAAACTGCATAAAACGACGAATTTTTTATTATTCGTTTTATTAATATTGCGTCAGAACGTTTCACGATCTAAAATGCTTGAAAATGGTTATTTTAGCAAAACAGCACGTTTTGAGCTTTAATCAGCGTTTGAACGCGTAAAACAGCATAAAACGACGAATTTTTTATTATTCGTTTTATTAATATTGCGTCTATTTGAGCGATTTCAACGATCTAAAAAGCTTGAAAATGCTTATTTAAGCAAAACAGCCGTTTTGAGCTTTAATCCCGCGTTTTTAACCTAAAACACATAAAACGACGAATTTTTATTATTCGTTTTATTAATATTTCGTCTATTTGAACGTTTCAACGTCTAAAATGTTAAAAACTTATTTAAGCAAAAAAGCACGTTTTGAGCTTTAATCTGCGTTTTTAAAGCGTAAAACAGCATAAAACGACGAAATTTTATTTTCGTTTTTTTTTTAATATTTCTTCTATTTGAACGATTTCAACGTCTAAAATGCTTGAAAATGCTTATTTTAGCAAAAAAGCCGTTTTTTAGCTTTAATCTGCGTTTTAACCCAAAAAAAGCTAAAAAAGACGAATTTTTATTATTCTTTTTTTTTAAAAGCTTCTATTTGAACGATTTCAACGATCTAAAATTCTTGAAAAGCTTATTTTTAGCAAAACTGCACGTTTTTAGCAATTTCGTTTTTTAACCCCCAAAAAACCGGTTTTTTTTTTTTTTATTAATAGCTTCTTTTCGTTTTTAACGATCTAAAATGCTTAAAATCTTATTTAAAAACAAAAAAGCACGTTTTGAGCTTTAATCTGCGTTTTAACGTAAAAAAACATAAAAACGACGAAATTTTCGTTTTTTTTAATATTTTCTATTTAAAGATTTCAACGATCTAAAATGCTTGAAAATGCTTATTTTAGCAAAAGGCCGTTTTGAGCTTTAATCTGCGTTTTAACGCGTAAAACAGCAACGACGAATTTTTTATTATTCGTTTTATTAATAATGCGTCTATTTGAACGATTTTCAACGATCTAAAATGCTTGAAAATGCTTATTTTAGCAAAACAGCACGTTTGAGCTTTAATCAGCGTTTTAACGCGTGAAACAACATAAAACGACAGAAATTTTTATTATTCGTTTTTATTAATATTGCGTCTATTTGAACGATTTCAACGATCTAAATCTTGAAAATGCTTATTTTCGCAAAACAGCACGTTTTGAGCTTTAATCTGCGTTTTAACGCGTAAAAACGAGCATAAAATGACGAATGTTATATTATTCGTTTTTTTAATAATATTGCTTCTATTTAAACGGTTCAGCGATCTAAATGCTTTGAAAATGCTTATTTTAGCAAAACAGCCCGTTTTGAGCTTTAATCTGCGTTTTAACGCGTAAAACAGCATAAAAACGACGAAGAATTTTTTAGGGAAATTTTTATTATTCGTTTTTTTATTTTTTATTTTAACGATTTCAACGATCTAAAATGCTTGAAAATGCTTATTTTAGCAAAACAGCACGTTTTGAGTTTTAATCTGCGTTTTAACGCGTAAAACAGCATAAAACGACGAATTTTTATTATTCGTTTTTTTTAAAAATTGCGTCTATTTGAACGATTTCAACGATCTAAAAAAGCTTGAAAATGCTTATTTTTGGGAAAACAGCAGTTTTGAGTTTAATCCGTTTTTAAAGCGTAAAACACATAAAAAAGACGAAATTTTATTATTCGTTTTTATTAATATTGCCCATTTGCGATTTCAACGATCTAAAATGCTTGAAAAATCTTATTTTAGCAAAACAGCACGTTTTTAGTTTTATTCTGCGTTTTAACGCGTAAAACAGCATAAAAAAGACGAAATTTTTATTCGTTTTTTTTTTATTGCGTCTAAAACGATTTCAACGATCTAAAATGCTTGAAAAAGCATATTTTAGCAAAACAGCCCTTTTTAGTTTAATCTGCGTTTTAACGCAAAACACATAAAAAAGACGAATTTTTTTTTTTCGTTTTTTTTATTGCTTCTATTTGAACGATTTCAACGATCTAAAATTTTGAAAATGCTTTTTTTAAAACAGACGTTTTTAGCTTTAATCTGCGTTTTAACGCGTAAAAAAAGCAAAAAAAGACGAATTTTTTTTTATTCGTTTTTTTTTTTTGCTTCTTTTTTAAAGATTTCAACGATCTAAAAAAAGCTTGAAAATGCTTATTTTTGGGGAAAACAGCACGTTTTGATTTTTTTTCTGCGAACGCGTAAAAAAGCATAAAACGACGAATTTTTTATTTTCGTTTTTATTTATTGCGTCTTTTTTGAACATTTTAACGATCTAAAAAGCTTGAAAAAGCTTATTTTAGAAAACAGCCGTTTTGGTTTAATCTGCGTTTAACGCGTAAACGCTAAAAACAAAGAATTTTTATTATTCTTTTTTTTAATATTGCTTCTATTTGAACGTTTCCGATTAAAATGCTTGAAAATGTTATTTTAGCAAAAAAGCACGTTTTTATTTTTTTCTGGTTTTAACGCGTAAAACAGCATAAAACGACGAAATTTTTTTTATTTGTTTTTATTAATATTGCGTCTATTTTAACGTTTCAACGATCAAAAAAGCTTGTCTTTTTTGAAAAACAGCACGTTTCGAGCTTTTTAACGCGTTTTAACGCGTAAAACAGCATAAAACGACGAATTTTTTTTTTTTTTCGTTTTTATTAATATTGTTCATTTGAACGATTTCAACGATCTAAAATGCGAAAAAGGTTATTTTGCAAAACAGCATGTTTTGAGCTTTAATTCGTTTTTAAAGCGTAAAAAAGCATAAAAAAGACGAATTTTTATTATTCGTTTTTTTTAATATTGCGTCTTTTGGCATTTCAACGATCAAAAAGCTTGAAAATGCTTATTTAAGCAAAACAGCACGTTTTTAGCTTTAATCTGCGTTTAACGCGTAAAAAAAGCATAAAAAAAGACGAATTTTTTATTATTCGTTTTTTTTAATTTCTTCATTTGAACGATTTCAACGATCAAAAAAGCTTTAAAATGCTTATTTTTGCAAAACAGCACGTTTTTAGTTTTAATCTGCGTTTTAACCCTAAAAACAGCATATAAACGACGAAATTTTTTTAAAATTTGTTTTTATTAATATTGCGTCTATTTGAACGATTTCAACGATCTAAAATGCTTGAAAATGCTTTATTTTAGCAAAACAGCACGTTTTGAGCTTTAATCTGCGTTTAACGCGTAAAACAGCATAAAAACGACGAATTTTTTATTATTCGTTTTTATTAATATTGCGTCTATTTGAACGATTTCAACGATCTAAAATGCTTGAAAATGCTTATTTTAAAAAAAAAACAGCACGTTTTGAGTTTTAATCTGCGTTTAACGCGTAAAACAGCATAAAAACGACGAATTTTTTATTATTCGTTTTTATTAATATTGCTTCTATTTGAACGATTTCAAACGATCTAAAATGCTTGAAAATGCTTTATTTTAGCAAAACAGCACGTTTTGAGTTTTAATCTGCGTTTTAACGCGTAAAACAGCATGAAAACGACGAATTTTTTATTATTCGTTTTTATTATATTGCTTCTATTTGAACGATTTCAACGATCTAAAATGCTTGAAAATGCTTATTTTAGCAAAACAGCACGTTTTGAGCTTTAATCTGCGTTTTAACGCGTAAACAGCATAAAAACGACGAATTTTATTATTCGTTTTTATTAATATTGCGTCTATTTGAACGATTTCAACGATCTAAAATGCTTGAAAATGCTTATTTTAGCAAAACAGCACGTTTTGAGCTTTAATCTGCGTTTTAACGCGTAAACAGCATAAAACGACGAATTTTATTATTTGTTTTTATTAATATTGCGTTTTATTTGAACGATTTCAACGATCTAAATGCTTGAAAATGCTTATTTTAGCAAAACAGCCCTTTTGAGCTTTAATCTGCGTTTAACGCGTAAAAAGCATAAAACGACGAATTTTTATTATTCGTTTTTATTAATATTGCTTCTATTTGAACATTTCAACGATCTAAAATGCTTGAAAATGCTTATTTTAGCAAAACAGCACGTTTTGAGTTTAATCTGCGTTTTAACGCGTAAAACACATAAAACGACGAAATTTTTATTATTCGTTTTTATTAATATTGCGTCTATTTGAACGATTTCAACGATCTAAAATTTGAAAATGCTTATTTTAGCAAAACAGCACGTTTTGAGTTTTAATCTGCGTTTTTAAAGCGTAAAACAGCATAAAACGACGAATTTTATTATTCGTTTTTATTAATATTGCTTCTATTTAAAGATTTCAACGATCTAAAATGCTAAAATGCTATTTAGCAAAACAGCGTTTTGAGTTTAATCTGCGTTTTAACGCGTAAAACAGCATAAAACGACGAATTTTATTATTCGTTTTTATTAATATGTTTATTTGAACATTTCAACGATCTAAATGCTTAAAATGCTTATTTTAGCAAAACAGCACGTTTTGAGCTTTAATCTGCGTTTAACGCTAAAACAGCATAAAACAGATTTTAAAATTAAATCTTTGGGTTTTATTTTTTTGGCCTTTTTTTTTATTGAACGATTTCAACGATCTAAATGCTTGCTTTTTTGAAAAACGTTATTT
>NW_027049267.1:0-2500 GCF_025399875.1 Dalotia coriaria
TTTTAAATATTGTATTCGATTTCGTTTATTAAAATTTCTTTTTTGAACGATTTGACCCAAAATTTATTTTAAAAACTTTTTTAAACAAAAACGACGTTTTTAATTTTCGTTTTAAGTAAAACCATAAAAACGACAAATTTTAAAATTCTTTTTTTTTAAAAAGCGCTTTTGACATTTAACGTTTAAAAGCTTAAAAGCTTATTTTTAAAAAAAGAAATTTTATTATTCTTTTTTTAATGCGCTAAACATAAAAAGAAAAATTTCGTGTTTTTTTGCTAAACGATTTAGATTAAATTTTCTTAAGCTTTAACACAAACACGAAAATTTTATTATCGTTTTTAATACCATTTAAACCCAATTTTAATCGTTTTTTTGAAAATTTCTTATTTTAAGACAACACTAAAACTTTAATCTGTTTTAAGCAAAACAGCATTTTAGTTTTTATTTCGTTTTATTTTGCCATAAAAAGAAAATTTAAATTGTAAAATTGCTTTTAGCAAGATTTGAACTTTAAAATGCTTTAAAAGCTTAACAAAAACACGTTTTTTTATCGGTTTTAAGTTACAATTAAACGCGATTTTTGATGTTATTTATGCCAAAGACGTTTAGTTAAAATTTCTTTTAAAAACGTAAGCAAAACAGACGTTTAGTTAAAAACCCTTTTTAACTTAAACGCATAAAAGACAATTTTAAAATTGTTTTTTAAAAACCCTTTGGACTTAATTTAACGTTAAAAGCTTAAAAAGCTATTTAAAACAAAATACGTTTTTTTAATTGCGTTTAGTAACGTAAAACGCATTAAAAAGACAATTTTTATTTTGTTTAATACACTTTTTATTTCGTTTTAACGCTAAAGCTAAAAAGCTTATTTTAAAACCGTTTTAATTTTACTTCTTTTTAACGTTTAACCAGCATAAAACGCGAAATTTTACTACGATTTTGGTTATTTTTACGTTTAACGTTAAAAAGCTAAAAGCATTTTACAAAACCCCTTTTGTTTAATTTCGCGTTTAACGGTTTCAGCATAAAATCGAAAATTTTTTTATTGAAATTTGGCTTTTAACGATTTTAACAGCTAAAAGCAAAATGCATTTAACGTTTTTTTAATCTTCGTTTTAACGTTTTTTAAAACTAAAAGCGAATTTTTTTATTGTTTATTAAAAGCCAAAAGAACGTTTAAGTTAAATGCTTGAAGCTTTTTTAAAAACAAAAACAGACGTTTTTATTTTTTTTTTAAGCTTTAAAACGTTAAACGACAAATTTTAATTCTTTTTAAAACTTTGTTTAACGTTTTAACGCTAAAACAGTAAAAGCAAATTTTAAACGTTTTATTTAATTAGCTTTTTTAACGGTTTAAAAACTAAAACCGAAATTTTTTATTCGGTTTTAATTTATCCTTTTAACGTAAAAAGCTAAAACGCGAAATTTTATTTTCTTTTTTTGGCTTGTTGCGTTTAACGGTTTAAAAAGCTAAAAGGATTTTACGTTTTTTAAATTGCTTTGCGTTTTAACGCTAAAAAGCTGAAAATGCATTTTAAACGTTTTATTTAAATTGCTTTTTGAACGTAAAAAGCATAAAAGCGAAAATTTTTAACGGTTTTATTAATATTGCGTTTTTAACGTTTAAAAACTAAAAGCGAAAATTTTTATTTTAGCAAAACAGCACGTTTGAGTTTAATCTGCGTTTTAACGCGTAAGCAAAACACAAAAACGACGAATTTTTATTATTCGTTTTATTAATATTGCTTCTATTTGAACGATTTCAACGATCTAAAATGCTTGAAAATGTCTTATTTTAGCAAAACAGCACGTTTGAGCTTTAATCTGCGTTTTAAACGCGTAAAACGCATTAAACGACGAAATTTTTATTATTCGATTTTTATTAATATTGCGTCTATTTGAACGATTTCAACGATCTATAATGCTTGAAAATGCTTTTTAGAAAACAGCACGTTTTGAGTTTTAATCTGCGTTTTAACGCGTAAAACAGCATAAAACGAATTTATTATTCGATTTTTATTAATATTGCTTCTATTTTGAACGATTTCAACGACCTAAATTGCTTGAAAATGCTTATTTTAGCAAAACAGCACGTTTTGAGCTTTAATCTGCGTTTTAACGCGTAAAACAGCATAAAACGACGAAATTTTTATTATTCGTTTTTATTAATATTGCGTCTATTTGAACGATTTCAACGATTTAAAATGCTTGAAAATGCTTATTTTAGAAAACAGCACGTTTTGAGCTTTATTCTGCGTTTTAACGCGTAAAACAGCATAAAAACGACGAAATTTTATTATTCGTTTTTTTTTATTGCGTCTATTGAACGATTTCAACGATCAAAATTTGAAAATGCTTATTTTAGCAAACAGCACGTTTTGAGCTTTAATCTGCGTTTAACGCGTAAAACAGCATAAAAACGACGAATTTTATATTCGTTTTTATTAATATTGCTTCTATTTGAACGATTTCAACTATCTAAAATGCTGAAAATGCTTAT
>NW_027049268.1:0-5731 GCF_025399875.1 Dalotia coriaria
TTTATGCTGTTTTACGCGTTAAACGCAGAATAAACTCAAAACGTCTGTTTTGCAAAATAAGCATTTTCAAGCATTTTAATCGTTGAAATCGTTCAAATAGACGCAATATTTAAAAAAAACGAATAATAAAAATTCGTCGTTTTTATGCTGTTTTTCGCGTTAAAACGGTTAAACCCAAAAAGTGCTGTTTTGCTAAAATAAGCATTTTCAAAAACATTTTAGATCGTTGAAATCGTTCAAATAGAGCAATATTAATAAAAACGAATAATAAAAAAAGTCGTTTTTATGCTGTTTTACGCGTTAAAACGCAGATTAAAACTCAAAACGTGCTGTTTTTAAAAAAAAACATTTTTTAAGCATTTAGATCTTGAAATCGTTCAAATAGAAGCAATATTAATAAAAAGTAATAAAAATTCGTCGTTTTTATGCTGTTTTACGCGTTAAAACGCGATTAAAGCCCAAAAAGTGCTTTTTCAAAATAAGCATTTTCAAGCATTTTAATGGGAAAAGTTCCAAAAAGACGCAATATTAAAAAAAACGAATAATAAAAAATTTTGTCGTTTTATGCTGTTTTACGCGTTAAAACGCAGATTAAAACTCAAAACTCTGTTTTGCTAAAATAAGCATTTTTAAGCTTTTTTGATGTTGAAATCGTTCAAATAGAAGCAATATTAAAAAAACGAATTAAAAAAAATTTGTCGTTTTTATGCTGTTTACGCGTTAAAAAGCAGATTAAAACTCAAAACGTGCTGTTTTGCTAAAATAAGCATTTTAAACATTTTTTGATCGTTGAAAATTTTAAATAGACGAATAAATAAAAACGAAAATAAAAAAATTTCGTCGTTTTTATGCTGTTTTACGCGTTAAAAAGCTGATTAAAACTCAAAACGTGCTGTTTTGCTAAAATAAGCATTTTCAAGCATTTTTTAGATCGTTGAAATCACGTTCAAATAGACGCAATATTAATAAAAACGAATAATAAAAATTCGTCGTTTTATGCTGTTTTAACGCACGTTAAAACGCCTGAATTAAAGCTCAAAACGTGCTGTTTTGCTAAAATAGCATTTTTCAAGCATTTTAGATCGTTGAAATCGTTCAAATAGAAGCAATATTAATAAAAACGAATAATAAAAAATCGTCTTTTTTATGCTGTTTTACGCGTTAAAACGCAGTTAAAACTCAAAACGTGCTGTTTTTGCTTAAATAAGCATTTTCAAGCATTTTTAAGGTCGTTGAAATCGTTTTAAATAGAGAAGCAATATTAATAAAACGAATAATAAAAATTCGTCATTTTTATGCTGTTTTACGCGTTAAACGCAGATTAAAGCTCAAAAACGTGCTGTTTTGCTAATATAAGCATTTTCAAGCATTTTAGATCGATAAAATCACGTTCAAACGAACAATATTAATAAAAAACGAATAATAAAAATTTCGTCGTTTTTTATGCTGTTTTACACTTGTTAAAACGCAGAATAATGCTCAAAACATTAACTTGTTTTGCTAAAATAAGCATTTCAAGCATTTTTAGATCGTTGAAATCGTTCAAATAAACAATATTAATAAAAGCGAATAATAAAAAATTCGTCGTTTTTTATGCTGTTTTACGCGTTAAAACGCAGATTAAGAGAAGCTCAAAACGATGCTGTTTTGCTAAAATAAAGCATTTTCAAGCATTTTAGATCGTTGAAATCATTCAAAATAGAAACAATATTAATAAAAAACGAATAATAAAAATTCGTCGTTTTTATGCTGTTTTACACCTTGCGTTAAAACGCAGATTAAAACTCAAAACGTGCTGTTTTGCTAAAATAAGCATTTTTCAAAACACATTTTAGATCGTTGAAATCGTTCAAATAGACGCAATATTAATAAAAACGAATAATAAAAATTTCGTCGTTTTATGCTGTTTACGCGTTAAAACGCAGATTAAAAGTAAAACGTGCTGTTTTGCTAAAATAAGCATTTTCAAGCATTTAGATCGTTGAAATCGTTCAAATAGAAGCAATATTAATAAAAACGAATAATTAAAAATTCGTCGTTTTATGCTGTTTTACGCGTTAAAACGCAGATTAAGAAGAAACTCAAAACGTGCTGTTTTGCTAAAATACTCATTTTCAAAAGCGTTTTTTAGATCGTTGAAATCGTTCAAATAGACACAATAAAAATAAAAAACGAATAATAAAAATTTCGTCGTTTTTATGCTGTTTCGCGTTAAAACGCAGAATAATGCTCAAAACGTGCTGTTTTTGCTAAAATAATAAAGCATTTTCAACATTTTTAGATCGTTGAAATCGTTCAAATAGACGCAATATTAATAAAACGAATAATAAAAATTTCGTCGTTTCTATGCTGTTTTACGCGTTATAACGCAGATTAATACTCAAAACGTGCTGTTTTGCTAAAATAATCATTTTTCAAGCATTTTAGATCGTTTGAAATCGTTCAAATAGAAGCAATATTAATAAAAACGAATAATAAAAATTTAAAAATTCGTTTTATGCTGTTTTACGCGTTAAAACGCAGATTAGCTCAAAGCGTGCTGTTTTTTGCTAAAATAAGCATTTTCAAGCAGATCGTTGAAATCGTTCAAATAGACGCAATAATAATAATAAAAACGAATAATAAAATTTCGTCGTTTTATGCTTTTAACGCGTTAAAACGCAGATTAAAGCTCAAAACGTGCTGTTTTGCTAAAATAAGCATTTTCAAGCATTTTTAGATCGTTGAAATCACGTTCAAATATAGACGCAATATTAATAAAAAACGAATAATAAAAATTTCGTCGTTTTTATGCTGTTTTTACGCGTTAAAACGCAGAATAAAACTCAAAACGTGCTGTTTTGCTTAAATAAGCATTTCAAGCATTATAGATCGTTGAAATCGTTCAAATAGAAGCAATATTAATAAAACGAATAATAAAAAATTCGTCATTTTATGCTTTTGTTTTTTACGCGTTAAAACGCAGATTAAAGCGCAAAACGTGCTGTTTTTGCTAAAATACTTTTCAAGCATTTTAGATCGTTGAAATCGTTCAAATAGACGCAATATTAATAAAACGAATAATAAAAATTTCGTCGTTTTTTTATGCTGTTTTACGCGTTAAAACGCAGAATAAAGCACTCAAAACGTGCTGTTTTTGCTAAAATAAGCATTTTCAAGCATTTTAGATCGTTGAAATCGTTCAAATAGACGCAATATTAATAAAACGAATAACAAATTTCAATCGTTTTTTATGCTGTTTACGCGTTAAAACGCAGATTAAGAAAGCTCAAAACGTGCTGTTTTGCTAAAATAAGCATTTTCAAGCATTTTTAGATCGTTGAAATCGTTCAAATAGACGCAATATTAATTAAAACGAATAATAAAATTTCGTCGTTTTGCCATGCTGTTTTACGCGTTAAAACGCAGAGATAAAACTCAAAACGTGCTGTTTTGCTAAAATATAAACATTTTCAAGCATTTTTAGATCGTTGAAATCGTTCAAATAGAAGCAATATTAATAAAACGAATAATAAAAAATTTCGTCGTTTTATGCTGTTTTTACGCGTTAAAACGCAGATTAAAGCTCAAAACGTGCTGTTTTGCTAAAATAAGCATTTTCAAGCATTTTAGATCGTTGAAATCGTTCAAAATAGACGCAATATTAATAAAAATGAATAATAAAAAATTTCGTCGTTTTTATTAACTGTTTTACGCGTTAAAACGCAGATTAAAGCGCTCAAAACGTGCTGTTTTTGCTAAAATAAGCATTTTCAAAAGCGCTTTTGAATCGTTGAAATCGTTGCAAATAGACGCAATATTAATAAAAACGAATAATAAAAAATTCGTCGTTTTATGCTGTTTTACGCGTTAAAACGCAGAATAAACTCAAAACGTGCTGTTTTTGCTTTAAAATAAGCAATTTCATGCATTTTAGATCCGTTTGAAAATCGTTCAAATAGACGCAATATTAATAACAAATGAATAATAAAAATTCGTCGTTTTTTATGCTGTTTTACGCGTTGAAACGCAGAATAAAAAGCTCAAAACGTCCTGTTTTTGCTAAAATAAGCATTTTCAAGCATTTTTTAGATCGTTGAAATCGTTCAAATAGACGCAATATTAATAAAAAACGAATAATAAAAATTCGTCGTTTTTATGCTGTTTTACGCGTTAAAACGCGGATTAAAGCTCAAAACGTGCTGTTTTTTTGCTAAAATAAGCATTTTCGGCATTTTAGATCGTTGAAATCGTTCAAATAGACGCAATATTAATAAAAACAGCAGATAATAAAAATTCGTCGTTTTATGCTGTTTTACGCGTTAAACGCAGATTAAAGCTCAAAACGTGCTGTTTTGCTTTAAAATAAGCATTTTCAAGCGCATTTAGATCGTTGAAATCGTTTCAAATACGGGAAGCAATATTAATAAAAAACAGATAATAAAAAATTCGTCGTTTTTATGCTGTTTTACGCGTTAAAACGCAGATTAAAACTCAAAACGTTAACTTCTTTGCTAAAATAAGCATTTTCAAGCATTTTTGAATCGTTGAAATCGTTCAAATAGACGCAATATTAATAAAAACGAATAATAAAAATTTCGTCGTTTTATGCTGTTTTACGCGCGCGTTAAAACGCAGATTGGCTAAAACGTGGTGTTTTTGCTAAAATAAGCATTTTCAAGCATTTTTAAGATCGTTGAAATCGTTTAAATAGAAACAATATTAATAAAACGAATAATAAAAAATTCGTCATTTTATGCTGTTTACGCGTTAAAACGCAGATTAAAACTCAAAACGTGCTGTTTTTGCTAAAATAAGCATTTTCAAGCATTTTTGATCGTTGAAATCGTTCAAATAGACGCAATATTAATAAAAAACGAATAATAAAAATTTCGTCGTTTTTATGCTGTTTGACACGTTAAAACGCAGAATAAAACTCAAAACGTGCTGTTTTGCTAAAATAAGCATTTTCAAGCATTTTAGATCGTTGAAATCGTTCAAATAGACGCAATATTAATAACAAATGAATAATAAAAAATTCGTCGTTTTTATGCTGTTTTACGCGTTGAAACGCAGAATAAAACTCAAAACGTCCTGTTTTGCTAAAATAAGCATTTTCAAGCATTTTAGATCGTTGAAATCGTTCAAATAGACGCAATATTAATAAAACGAATAATAAAAATTCGTCGTTTTTATGCTGTTTTACGCGTTAAAACGCAGATTAAAGCTCAAAACGTGCTGTTTTGCTAAAATAAGCATTTTCAAGCATTTTAGATCGTTGAAATCGTTCAAATAGACGGAATATTAATAAAAACGAATAATAAAAATTCGTCGTTTTATGCTGTTTTCGCGTTAAAACGCAGATTAAAAACTCAAAACGTGCTGTTTTGCTAAAATAAGCATTTTCAAGCATTTAGATCGTTGAAATCGTTCAAATAGAAGCAATATTAATAAAAACGAATAATAAAAAATTCGTCGTTTTTATGCTGTTTACGCGTTAAAACGCAGATTAAAGCTCAAAACGTGCTGTTTTGCTAAAATAAGCATTTTCAAGCATTTTAGATCGTTGAAATCGTTCAAATAGACGCAATATTAATAAAACGAATAATAAAAATTTCGTCGTTTTATGCTGTTTACGCGTTAAAACGCTGATTAAAGCTCAAAACGTGCTGTTTTTTCTAAAATAAGCATTTTCAAGCATTTTAGATCGTTGAAATCGTTCAAATAGACGCAAAAAAATTAATAAAAAACG
>NW_027049269.1:0-5731 GCF_025399875.1 Dalotia coriaria
TGTTTTTTTAATTTGTTCATTTAAAGTTTCAACGATTAAAATGCTTGAAAATCTTATTTTTAAAAAAAAGCACGTTTTGAGCTTTAATCTGCGTTTTAACTCGTAAAACAGCATAAAACGACGAATTTATTATTCGTTTTTTTTTAATATTGATTCTATTTGAACGATTTCAACGATCTAAAATGCTTGAAAATGCTTATTTTAGCAAAACAGCACGTTTTGAGCTTTAATCTGCGTTTTAACGCGTAAAACAGCATAAAAACGACGAAATTTTATTATTCGTTTTTTTTATTAATATTGCGTCTATTTGAACGATTTCAACGATCTAAAATGCTCGAAAATGCTTATTTTAGCAAAACAGCACGTTTTGAGCTTTAATCTGCGTTTTAACGCGTAAAACAGAATAAAAGCGACGAATTTTTATTATTCGTTTTATTAATATTGCTTCTATTTGAACGATTTCAACAATCTAAAATGCTTGAAAATGCTTATTTAACAAAACAGCACGTTTTGAGCTTTAATCTGCGTTTTAACTCGTAAAACAGCATAAAACGACGATTTTATTATTCGTTTTTTATTAATATTGCTTCTATTTTATCTAAAATGCTGAAAATGCTTATTTTGCAAAACAGCACGTTTTGAGCTTTAATCTGCGTTTTAACGCGTAAAAAAACATAAAATGACGAATTTTTTATTATTCGTTTTATTAATATTGCTTCTATTTAAACGATTTCAACGATCTAAAATGCTTGAAAATGCTTATTTTAGCAAGACAGCACGTTTTGAGCTTTAATCTGCGTTTTAACGCGTAAAACAGCATAAAACGACGAAATTTTATTATTCGTTTTTATTATATTGCTTCTATTTGAACGATTTCAACGATCTAAAATGCTTGAAAATGCTTATTTTAGCAAAACAGCACGTTTTGAGCTTTAATCTGCGTTTTAACGCGTAAAACAGCATAAAAAAGACGAATTTTTATTATTCGTTTTTATTAATATTGCGTCTATTTGAACGATTTCAACGATCTAAAATGCTGAAAATGCTTATTTTAGCAAAACAGCACGTTTTGAACTTTATTCTGCGTTTTAACGCGTAAAACAGCAAAAACGACGAAATTTTTTATTATTCGTTTTTATTTTTATTGCGTCTATTTGAACGATTTCAACGATCTAAAATGCTTGAAAATGCTTATTTTAGCAAAACAGCACGTTTTGAGCTTTAATCTGCGTTTAACGCGAAAAACGCATAAAAAAGACGAATTTTATTATTCGTTTTTTTTAATATTGCGTCTATTGAACGATTTCAACGATCTAAAATGCTTATTTTAGCAAAACAGCACGATTCGAGCTTTAATCTGCTTTAACGCGTAAAACAGCATAAAACGACAAATTTTTATTATTCGTTTTATTTTATTGCGTCTATTTGAACGATTTCAACGATCAAAATGCTTGAAAATGCTTATTTACCAAAACAGCACGTTTTGAGTTTAACTGCGTTTTAACGCGTAAAACAGCATAAAACGACGAATTTTTATTATTCGTTTTTATTAATATTGCTTCTATTTGAACGATTTCAACGTCTAATGGAAAGTTATTTTAGCAAAACAGCACGTTTTGAGCTTTAATCTGCGTTTTAACGCGTAAAACAGCATAAAACGACGAAATTTTTATTATTCGCTTTTATTAACATTTGCGTCTATTTGAACGATTTCAACGATCTAAAATGCTTGAAAATGCTTATTTTAGCAAAACAGCACGTTTTGAGCTTTAATCTGCGTTTTAACGCGTAAAACAGCATAAAACGACGAAATTTTTAATATTCGCTTTTTACATTATTGCTTCTATTTTCGGAACGATTTCAACGTGATCTAAAATGCTTGAAAATGCTTTATTTTAAAACAGCACGTTTTGAGTTTTTAATCTGCGTTTTAACGCGTAAAAACAGCATAAAAACGACGAATTTTTATTATTCGTTTTTTATTAATATTGCGTCTATTTGAACGTGATTTCATCTAAAAATGCTTGAAAATGTAGCTTATTTTAGCAAAACAGCACGTTTTGAGCTCTTATTCTGCGTTTTAACGCGTAAAAAATGTTACAAAAACGACGAAATTTTTATTACCCGTTTTTATTTCTTATTGTGTCTATCGGAACGATTTCAACGATCTAAAATGCTTTTGAAATGCTTATTTTAGCAAAACAGCACCGTTTTATTTTAATCTGCGTTTTAACGCGAAAACAGCATAAAAACGGTTTTAAATTTTCGTTATTCGTTTTTATTAATATTGCTTCTATTTGAACGATTTCAACGATCTAAAATGCTTATTTTAGCAAAACAGCACGATTTGAGCTTTTAATTCGCGTTTAACGCGTAAACAGCATAAAAACGACGAAATTTTTTATTATTCGTTTTTATTAATATTGCGCCTATTTGAACGATTTCTAAACGATCTAAAATGCTTCTGAAAATGCTTATTTTAGCAAAACAGCACGTTTTGTTTTATTCTGCGTTTTAACGCGTAAAACAGCATAAAAACGACGAAATTTTTTATTATTCGTTTTTTATTTTTATTGCGCCCATTTGAAACGACAACGATCTAAAATGCTTGAAAATGCTTATTTTACCAAAACAGCACGTTTTGAGCTTTAATCTGCGTTTTTGTTAAGCGTAAAACAGCATAAAAACGACGAATTTTATTATGCGTTTATTATTAATATTTACTTCTATTTGAAATCGATTTCAACGACTAAAATGCTTGAAAATGCTTATTTTAAAACAGCATGTTTTGAGCTTTTTAATCTACGTTTTAACGCGTAAAACAGCATAAAAAACGACGATTTTTATTATTCGTTTTTATTAATATTGCTTCTATTTGAACGATTTCAACGATCTAAAACGCTTATTTTCGCCAAAAACAGCACGATTTGAGCTTAACGCGTTTTTAACGCAAACAGCATAAAAACGACGAAATTTTGGCTATTCGTTTTTATTAATATTGCGCCCATTTGAACGATTTCAACGATCTAAAATGCTTGAAAATGCTTATTTTAGCAAAACAGCACGTTTTGAGCTTTATTCTGCGTTTTAACGCGTAAAACAGCATGTAAAAACGACGAAATTTCTTTTTATTATTCGTTTTTTATTTTGGCTGGTGCTCATTTGAACGATTTCAACGATCTAAAATGTTTAAAATGCTTATTTTACCAAACAGCACGTTTTGAGCTAATCTGCGTTTTACCCGCGTAAAACAGCATAAAATAATAAATTTTTTTTATTATTCGTTTTTATTAATATTAAGTTTCATTTGAACGACAACGATCTAAAAATGCTTGAAAATGCTTATTTTAGCAAAACAGCACGCTTTGAGTTTTAATCTGCGTTTTAACGCGTAAAACAGCATAAAAAACCTACGAAATTTTTATTATCTGTTTTTATTAATACGGCGTCTATTTCCAACGATTTCAACGATCTAAAATGCTTGAAAATGTTATTTTAAAGCAAAACAGCGTACTGTTTAGCTTTTAATCTGCGTTTTAACGCGTAAAAACAGCATAAAAACGATCAATTTTTTTATTATTCGTTTTTATTAATATTGCTTCTATTTGAACGATTTCAACGATCTAAAATGTTTGAAAATGCTTATTTTAACAAAACAGTACGTTTTGAGTTTTAATCTGCGTTTTAACTCGTAAAACGGCATAAAACGACGAATTTTTTTATTATTCGTTTTTATTAATATTGATTCTATTTGAACGATTTCAACGATCTGCAATGCTTGAAAATGCTTATTTTAGCAAAACAGCACCGTTTTCAGCTTTAATCTGCGTTTTAACGCGTAAAACAGCATAAAACGACGAAATTTTTATTATTCGTTTTTATTAATATTGCGTCTATTTTGAACGATTTCAACGATCTAAAATGCTTGAAAATGCTTTATCTAGCAAAACAGCACGTTTTGAGTTTAATCTGCGTTTTAACGCGTAAAACAGCATAAAACGTGACGCAATCTTCTTATTATTCGCTTTATTAATATTGTTTTACTTGAACGATTTCAACGATCTGAAATGCTTGAAAATGCTTATTTTAACAAAACAGCGCGATTTGAGCTTTTAATCTGCGTTTTAACTCGTAAAACAGCATAAAAACGACGAAATTTTTATTATTCGTTTTGCCAATATTTCGCCCATTTGAACGATTTCAACGATCTAAATGCTTGAAAATGCTTTCTATTTTAGCAAAACAGCACGTTTTGAGTTTTTATTCGCGTTTTAACGCGTAAAACAGCATAAAACGACGAAATTTATTATTCGTTTTTATTTTATTGCGTCTATTTGAAACGATTTCAACGATCTAAAATGCTTGAAAAGTATTTTACCAAAACAGCACGTTTTAAAGCTTTTAATCTGCGTTTTAACGCGTAAAACAGCATAAAAAACGACGAATTTTTATTATTCGCTTTATTAATATTCCTATTTGAACGATTTCAACGATCTAAAAATGCTTGAAAATGCTTATTTCGTTAAAACAGCACGTTTTGCTTTAATCTGCGTTTTAACGCGTAAAACAGCATAAAAAACGACGAAATTTTTATTATTCGTTTTTATTAATATTGCGTCTATTTGAACGATTTCAACGATCTAAAATGCTTGAAAATGCTTATTTTGTGTTGAAAAGAGTACGTTTTATTTTAATTCGTTTTAACGCGTAAAACAGCATAAAACGACGAATTTTTATTATGCGTTTATTATTACTATTGCTTCTATTTGAACGATTTCAACGATCTAAAATGATTGAAAATGCTTATTTTAACAAAACAGCATGTTTTGCGCTTTAATCTACGTTTTAACGCGTAAAACAGCATAAAAAAACGACGAATTTTTATTATTCGTTTTTATTAATATTGTTTCTATTGAACGATTTCTTAACGATCTAAAATGCTTATTTTAGCAAAACAGCACGACGGAGTTTTAATCTCGCGTTTTAACGCGCAAAACAAGGCAAAAAACGACGAAATTTTATTATTCGTTTTTATTAATATTGCGTCTATTTGAACGATTTCAACGATCTAAAATGCTTGAAAATGCTTATTTTAGCAAAACAGCACGTTTTGAGCTTTATTCTGCGTTTTAACGCGTAAAATGGAATAAAAAAGACGAATTTTTATTATTCGTTTTATTAATTTGATTCTATTTGAACGATTTCAACGATCTAAAATGCTTGAAAATGCTTATTTTAAGCAAAACAGCACGTTTTCGTTTTAATCTGCGTTTTAACGCGTAAAACAGCATAAAAAAAGGCGAAATTTTATTATTCGTTTTTTTTTAATATTGCTTCTATTTGAACGATTTCAACGATCTGAAATGTTGAAAAAGCTATTTAACAAAACAGACGTTTTGAGCAATCGCGCTTTAAAAAAATTTTATTTTTCGTTTTTTCCCCTTTACGATTTCAACGATCTAAATGCGAAAATGCTTATTTTAGCAAAACAGCACGTTTGAGCTTAATCTGCGTTTTACGCGAAAAAGCTAAAAATGACGAATTTTTATTATTCGTTTTTAAAAATTTCGTCTATTTAAACGATTTCACGATCTAAAATGCTTGAAAATGCTTTTAGCAAAACAGCACGTTTTGAGCTTTAACTGCGTTTTAACGCGTAAAAAATAAAACGCGAAATTTTTTAAATTTGTTTTTATTTTTATGCCTATTTGATCGTTCACGATCTAAAAAA
>NW_027049270.1:0-5731 GCF_025399875.1 Dalotia coriaria
TTTTCGTTTTTTAATAATGCTTCTATTTGAACGATTTCAACGATCTAAAATGCTTGAAAATCTTATTTTAGCAAAAAAGCCGTTTGAGCTTTAATCTGCGTTTTTAACGTAAAAAATAAAACGACGAAATTTTTTTTATTCGTTTTATTTATATTGCGTCTATTTGAACGTTTCAACGATCTAAAAAGCGAAATCTTATTTTAGCAAAACAGCACGTTTTTGAGCTTTAATCTGCGTTTTAACGCGTAAAAAAGCATAAAATGCAATTTTTTTTTATTCGTTTTTTTTAATATTTTTCTATTTAACATTTCAACGATCTAAAAAGCTTGAAAATGCCTATTTTAGCAAAACAGCACGTTTTGAAATCTGCGTTTTTTACGTAAAACAGCATAAAACGACGAAAATTTTTTATTCGTTTTTTTTTTTAATTTGTTTATTTGAACGATTTCCCCGATCTGAAATGCTTGAAAATGCTTATTTTAGGAAAAAAGCCGTTTTGGAATTTCGTTTTAACGCGTAAAAAAGCATTAAAACGCGAATTTTTTTATTCGTTTTTATTTAAAATTTTCGTCTTTTGAAGGATTTCCCCGATCAAAATGCAAAAAGCTTATTTTAGCAAAACAGCACGCTTTGAGCTTTAATCAGCGTTTTAACGCGTAAAACAGCATAAAAACGACGAAATTTTTTATTATTCGTTTTATTAAAATTACTTACGTCCTATTTGAACGATTTCCAACGATCTAAAATGCTTGAAAATGCTTATTTTAGCAAAGCAGCACGTTTTGAGCTTTAATCTGCGTTTTAACGCGTAAAACAACATAAAAACGACGAATTTTTTTATTATTCGTTTTTTTATTAATATTTGCTTCTATTTGAACGATTTCAACGATCTAAAATGCTTGAAAATGCTTATTTTAGCAAAACAGCGCTTTGAGCTTTAATCAGCGTTTTAACGCGTAAACAGCATAAAACGACGAAATTTACAATTATTCGTTTTAGTAATATTTCGTCTATTTGAACGATTTCCGAAAGCGATCTAAAATGCTTGAAAATGCTTATTTTAGCAAAACAGCGTTTTGAGCTTTAATCTGCGTTTTATTGCGTAAAACAGCATAAAACGACGAAATTTTTATTATTCGTTTTTTATTAATATTGCACGTCTATTTGAACGATTTCCAGCGATCTAAAATGCCCGAAAATGCTTATTTTATAAAACAGCGTTTGAGAGCTTTTAATCACTGCGTTTTTAACGCATAAACAGCATAAAATGACAATTTTTATTATTCGTTTTTATTAATATTGCTTCTATTTAAACGATTTCAACGATCTAAAATGCTTGAAAAATGCTTATTTTAGCAAAACAGCACGTTTTGAGTTTTAATCTGCGTTTTAACGCGTAAAACAGCATAAAACGACGAATTTTATTATTTGTTTTATTAATATTCTTCTATTTGAACAGTTTAAGCAATCTAAAATGCTTTGAAAATGCTTATTTTAGCAAATCAGCAGCACGTTTTGAGCTTTAATCTGCCCGTTTAAACGTAAAACGTAGCGGCAGAAAATTTTTATTATTCGTTTTTATTAATGTGCACGCGTCTATTTGAACGGTAATTTCAACGATCCATCATCTTATTTAGCAAAACAACACGTTTGAGCTTTAATCAACGTTTTAAACGCGTAAAACAACTTTATAAAACGACAGAAATTTTATTATTCGTTTTTTATTAAAAAGTGCGTCTATTTTGAACGATTTCAACGATCTAAAATGCGCGAAAATGCTTATTTTAGCAAAACAGCACGTTTTGAGCTTTAATCTGCGTTTTAACGCGTAAAACAACATAAAACGACGAATTTTTATTATTGTTTTTATTAATATTTATATATATTTGAACGATTTCAACGATCTAAAATGCTTGAAAATGCTTATTTTAGCAAAACAGCACGTTTGAGCTTTAATCTGCGTTTTAATGCGTAAAACAGCATAAAAACGACGAAATTTTTTATTATTCGTTTTTATTAATATTGCGTCTATTTAGACGATTTCAACGATCTAAAATGCTTGAAAATGCTTATTTTAGCAAAACGCTACGTTTTGAGCTTTAATCTGCGTTTTAACGCGTAAAACAGCATAAAACGACGAATTTTTATTATTCGTTTTTTATTAATATGCGTCTAATTTAGACGATTTCAACGATCTAAAATGCTTGAAAATGCTTATTTTAGCAAAACAGCACGTTTTGAGCTTTGAAATCTGCGTTTTAACGCGTAAAACAACATAAAAATGACAGATTTTTATTATTCGTTTTTATTAATATTGCTTCTATTTAGAAACGGTTCAACGATCTAAATGCTTGAAAATGCTTATTTTAGCAAAACAGCACGTTTTGAGCTTTAATCTGCCCTTTTAACGCGTAAAACAGCATAAAAAAGACGAAATTTTTTTTTATTCGTTTTTTTTTTTAAATTTCGTCTATTTGAACGATTTCAACGATCTTAAAGCTTGGAAAATCTTATTTTGAAAACAGCGGTTTTTAGCTTTTTAAACTGCGTTTTTCGCGTAAAAAAGCATAAAAAAAGACAATTTTTATTTTTCTTTTTTATTAATATTGTTCCCATTTGAACGATTTAAACGCTCCAAAAAAGCTTGAAAATGCTTATTTTTTGCAAAAACAGCACGTTTTGAGCTTTAATCGCGTTTTAACGCGTAAAAAAGCATAAAAAAAGACGAAATTTTTTTTTATTCGTTTTATATTTATTTCTTCTATTTGGGAAAGATTTCAACGATCTAAAATGCTTGAAAATGCTTATTTTAGCAAAAAAAGCACGTTTTGAGCTTTTTAAACTGCGTTTTTAAAGCGAAAAAAAGCATAAAACGGCAAAATTTTTTTTTATTCGTTTTTATTAATATTGCGTCAAATTTTAACGATTTCAACGATCTTAAATGCTTGAAATGCTTATTTTAAAAACAGCACGTTTTGAGTTTAATCTGCGTTTTGAAGCGTAAAAAAGCATAAAAAAGACGAATTTTTTTGTATTCGTTTTTTTTTTAAAATTGGGGTCTATTTGAAAAGGTTTCCCCAAAGATCTAAAAAAAGCTTGAAAATGCTTTTTTTTTGGGAAAACAGCACGTTTTTAGGGAAACTGCGTTTTAACGCGTAAAAAAACATAAAAAAGACGAATTTTTTTTTATTCGTTTTTTTTTAAAATTTTTTCTATTTGAACGATTTCAACGATCTAAAATGCTTGGGAAAAAGCTTATTTTTGCAAAACAGCAAGTTTTGAGCTGTAATCTGCGTTTTTTAAAGCGTAAACAGCATAAAAAAGACGAATTTTTTTTTATTCGTTTTTTTTAATATTGCGTCTATTTGAACGATTTCAACGATCTAAAAAAGCTTGAAAATGCTTATTTTAGCAAAAAAGCACGTTTTGAGCTTTAATCAGCGTTTAAACGCAAAACAACATAAAATGACGAAATTTTTTTTTTGTTCGTTTTTTTTAATATTGCGTCTATTTGAACGATTTCAACGATCTAAAATGCTTTTAAAATGCTTATTTTTGGGAAAAAAGCCCTTTTGGTTTTAATCTGCGTTTTTAACGCGTAAAAAACATAAAAACGACAAATTTTTTTTTATTCGTTTTTATTAATATTCTTCTATTTGAACGATTTCCCCGATCTAAAATGCTTGAAAATGTTTTTTTTAGCAAAAAAGAAGTTTTTAGCTTTTAACTGCGTTTTAACGCGTAAAACAACATAAAACGACGAAAATTTTTTTTATTCGTTTTTTATTAATATTGGGCTATTTGAACGGTTTTAACGATCTTAAAAGCTTGAAAAAAGTTTTTTTTGGGAAAACAGCACGTTTTTAGTTTTAATCTGCGTTTTGACCCTAAAACAGCATAAAACGACGAATTTTTTTTATTCGTTTTTATTAATATTGCGGCCTTTTTTGAACGATTTCAAGATCTACAATTTTGAAAATGTTATTTTAGCAAAACAGCACGTTTTGAGTTTAATCTGCGTTTTAAAGCGTAAAAAAACATAAAACGACGAATTTTTTTTTTATTGTTTTATTAATATTGTTTATTTGAACGATTTCAAAAAATCTAAAATGCCGGGAAAAAGCTTATTTTAAAACAAAACAGCACGTTTTGAGGGTTTATTCTGCGTTTTAACGCGTAAAACGCATAAAAACGGGAAAATTTTTTTTATTCGTTTTTTGTTAATATTGCGTCTATTTGAACGATTTCAACGATCTAAAATGCTTGAAAATGTTTTTTTAGCAAAACAGCACGTTTTGAGCTTTTTTTAAACCGTTTTTAAAGCGTAAAACAGCATAAAAATGGCGAATTTTTTTTTATTCGTTTTTTTTTTAATATTTGCTTCTATTTAAACGATTTTAACGATCTAAAAAAGCTTGAAAATGCTTATTTTAGCAAAACAGCACGTTTGAGCTTTAATCTGCGTTTTAACGCGTAAAACAGCATAAAAACGACGAATTTTTTATTATTCGTTTTTATCAATATTGCTTCTATTTGAACGATTTCAACGATCTAAAATGCTTGCAAAGGATTATTTTTGCAAACATGCACGGTTTGAGCTTAATCTGCGTTTTAACGCGAAAACAGCATAATAACGACGAAGTTTTTATTATTCGTTTTATTAATATTGTCTATTTGAACGATTAAATGCTTGAAAATGCTTATTTTAGCAAAACAGCACGTTTTGAGCTTTAATCGCGTTTAACGCGTAAAACAGCATAAAAACGACGAAATTTTTATTATTCGTTTTTATTAATATTGCTTCTATTTGAACGATTTCAACGATCTAAAATGCTTGAAAATGCTTATTTTGCAAAAAACAGCACGTTTTGAGCTGTAATCTGCGTTTTAACGCGTAAAACAGCATAAAAACGACGAATTTTTATTATTCGTTTTTATTAATATTGCTTCTATTTGAACGATTTCAACGATCTAAAATGCTTGAAAATGCTTATTTTAGCAAAAACAGCACGTTTTGAGCTTTAATCTGCGTTTTAACGCGTAAAACAGCATAAAAACGACGAATTTTTTATTATTCTTTTTTTAATATTGCTCTTTTGAACGATTTCAACGATCTAAAATGCTTGAAAATGCTTATTTTAGCAAAACAGCACGTTTTGAGCTTTAATCTGCGTTTTAACGCGTAAAACAGCATAAAACGACGAATTTTTTTATTATTCTTTTTATTAATATTGCCTATTTGAACGATTTCAACGATCTAAAATGCTTGAAAATGCTTATTTTAGCAAAACACACGTTTTGAGCTGTAATCTGCGTTTTAACGCGTAAAACAGCATAAAACGACGAATTTTTATTATTCGTTTTTATTAATATTGCGTCTATTTGAACGATTTCAACGATCTAAAATGCTTGAAAATGCTTATTTTAGCAAAACAGCACGTTTTGAGCTTTAATCAGCGTTTAAACGCGTAAAACAGCATAAAACGACGAAATTTTTATTGTTCGTTTTTATTAATATTGCGTCTATTTGAACGATTTCAACGATCTAAAATGCTTGAAAATGCTTATTTTAGCAAAACAGCACGTTTTGAGCTTTTAATCTGCGTTTTAACGCGTAAAACAGCATAAAAAACGACGAATTTTTATTATTCGTTTTTATTAATATTGCTTCTATTTGAACGATTTCAACGATCTAAATGCTTGAAAATGCTTATTTTAGCCCCAAAAACCA
>NW_027049271.1:0-5727 GCF_025399875.1 Dalotia coriaria
CGATTTCAACGATCAAAAAATTGAAAATTTATTTTACAAAACAGCACGTTTTGAGCTTTAATCTGCGTTTTAACGCGTGAAACAACATAAAACGACAGAAATTTTTATTATTCGTTTTTTTTTAATATTGCGTCTATTTGAACGATTTCAACGATCTAAAATGTTTGAAATCTTATTTTAGCAAAACAGCACGTTTTTAGCTTTAATCTGCATTTTTAAAGCGTAAAACACATAAAAAAGACGAATTTTTATTATTCGTTTTTATTAATATTGCTTCTATTTGAACGATTTCAACGATCTAAAATGTTTGAAAATGTTATTTTGCAAACAGCTATTTTGAGCTTTATTCTGGGGTTTTAACGTAAAACAGCTAAAAACGACGAAAATTATTCGCTTTTTTTTAATTTGCGTCTATTTGAAGCGATTTCAACGATCTAAAATGCTTTTAAAATGCTTATTTTACAACGGGACGTTTGAGCTTTAATCTGCGTTTTAAGCGTAAACATAAGAATAAAGAATTTTTGGTTTTTTTTTAATATTTCTTAATTTAAACGATTTCACGATCTAAAACTTGAAATGCTTATTTACCCAAAAAACACGTTTTGAGCTTTAATCTGCGTTTTTAAAGCGTAATCACTAAAACGACGGAATTTTAATTTTTTTATTAATTTAGCATATTTGAACGAGTTTCCGTCAAATGCTTGAAAAAGCTTATTTTAAGCAAAACAGCACGTTTTGAGCTTTTAAACTGCGTTTTAGCGTAAAACAGCCCTAAAAGGCAAGGAATTTTTTTTTTATTAATATTGCTCATTTAAGATTTTAACGTAAAATCGCGAAAATGCTTATTTTAGCAAACAGCACGTTTGAGCTTTATCTGCGTTTTTAACGCGTAAAACGCATAAAACGACAGATTTTTATTATTCGTTTTTTATTTTATTGCGTCTATTTAAAGCGATTTCACGTTAAAATCGCTTGGATGCATTTAGCAAAACAGACGTTTTGAGCTTATTCGCGTTTTAACGCGTAAAACACATAAAACGACAGATTTTATATTCGTTTTTATTAATGCTTATTTGAACGATTTCAACGATCTAAAATGCTTGAAAATCTTATTTTAGCAAAACAGCCGTTTTGGCTTTAATCTGCGTTTTTAACGCGTAAACGCCAAAACGAGAATTTTTATTATTCGTTTTATTTAATATTGCTCTATTTGAACAGTTTCAACGATCTAAAATGTTTGAAAATGCTTATTTTACAACAGCACGTTTTGAGCTTTAATCTCGTTTAACTGCGTAAAAGCATAAAACGAGAATTTTTATTATTCGTTTTTATTAATTTTTTTAACGTTTAACGTAAAATTTTAAAATCTTTTTTTGCAAAAAGACGTTTTTTAACGTTTTAAGGGAAAACCAAAAAAAAACAAAATTTTTATTTTTTTTTTTTGCCCTTTTTTAACGTTTAAAGACTAAATTTTAAAATTTATTTTTTAAAAAGCCTTTTTTTTCTTTAATCCCTTTTTTGCTAAAACTAAAAAAAAGAAAAACGTTTTTTTTTTTTTAAATTCTTTTTAAAGTTTAAACAAAATTTGAAAAAAAATTTTTTTAAAAAAGCCTTTACTTTTTTTTAAAACTAAAAAAAAAAAAAAATTTTTTTTTTTTTTTTTTTGCCAGAACATTTAAAAAAAAAACTTAAAATCTTTTTTAAAAACGCAATTTGGCTTTTATTTTTTTTTTAAAAAAAAAATAAAACACAGTTTTTTTTTTTTTTTTTAACCTTATTTAACGATTTAAAATTTTTTTAAAATTTTTTTAAAAACAAGGGTTTTAGCTTTAATTTCTTTTTTAAGGGAAAAAGATAAAAAAATTTTTTTTATTTTTCGTTTTTTTTATTTTTTTTTTTTCATTTAACGATTAAAATCAAAAATTTTTTTAAAAACCCCGTTTTTGGGGAATTTTTTTAACGCGTAAAAAAACCTAAAACGACGAAATTTTTATTATTCGTTTTTATTTTTATTGCGACTATTTGAACGATTTCAACGATCTAAAATGCTTGAAAATGCTTATTTTAGCAAAACTGTACGTTTGAGCTTTAATCTGCGTTTAACGCTTAAAACAGCATAAAACAGCAGAAATTTTATTATTCGTTTTATTAATATTGCTCCTATTTGAACGATCTAAAATGCTTGAAAATGCTTATTTTATAAAACAGCACGTTTTGAGTAATCTGCGTTTTAACGCGCGTAAAACAACATAAAACGACGAATATTTTATTATTCGTTTTTATTAATATTGCTTCTATTTGAACGATTTCAACGATCTAAAATGCTTGAAAATGCTTATATTATAGAAACAGCACGTTTTGAGCTTTAATCTGCGTTTAACGTAAAACAGCATAAAACGACGAATTTTATTATTTGTTTTATTAATATTGATTCTATTTGAACGATTTCAACGATCTAAAATGCTTGAAAGTAGCATTTTAGCAAAACAGCACGTTTTGAGCTTTAATCTGCGTTTCCAGCGCGTAAAACAGCATAAAACGACGAATTTTTTATTATTCGCTTTTATTAATATTGAAGGTCTATTTGAACGGTATTCAACGATCTAAAATGCTTATATTTTAGCAAAACAGCACGTTTGAGCTTTAATCTGCGTTTTTTTAACGCAAAACGAAAGCATAAAACGACGAATTTTTTTTTATTATTCGTTTTTTTTATTAATATTGCTTCTATTTGAACGATTTCAAAAGGATCTAAAATGCTTGAAAATGCTTATTTTAACAAAACAGCACGTTTTTTGAGCTTTAATCTGCGTTTAACGCGTAAAACAGCATAAAAACGGCAAAATTCTTATTATTCGTTTTTTATTAATATTGCGTCTATTTAAACGATTTCCAGCGATCTAAAATGCTTGAAAATGCTTATTTTAGCAAAAGCAGCACGTTTTGAGCTTTAATCTGCGTTTTAACGCGTAAAAGAGCAGCATAAAACGGCAGATTTTTATTATTCGTTTTTTTTGTTAATATTGCTTCTATTTGAACGATTTCAGCGATCACAAATGCTTGAAATGCTTATTTTAGCAAAACAGCACGTTTTGAAAGCTTTATTCTGCTAACGCGTAAAAAACAGCATAAAAGCGACGAAATTTTTACATTATTCGTTTTTATTTTTGTTGCGACTATTTGAACGATTTCAACGATCTAAAATGCTTGAAAATGCTTTATTTTAGCAAAACCTTAGCACGTTTTTGAGCTTTAATCTGCGTTTTAACGCTTAAAACATAAAAGAAACGGCAGAAATTTTTTATTATTCGTTTTGTGTATTGCATCTCTTTTGGAGCAATTTCAACGATACTTGAAAATGCTTATTTTATAGCAAAACGGCACGTTTGAGCTTTTAATCTGCGTTTTTAACGCGTAAAACAGCAAAACGACGAATTTTTTATTATTCGTTTTTTTATTAATATTCTTCTATTTGAACGATTTCAACGATCATGCTTGAAATGCTTATATTAGCAAAACAGCACGTTTTGAGCTTTTAATCTGCGTTTTAGCGCGTAAAACAACTATTCGTTTTTATTAATGTGCGTCTATTTGAACCAGCGATCTAAAATGCTTGATACTTTATTTAGCAAAACAGCACATTTTGAGCTTTAATCTGCGTTTTAACGCGTAAAACAGCAAAAGCGACGAATTTTTATTATTCGTTTTTTTATAGTATTTTGAAGGCGTTTCATTTGGACGGTTTTGGGCGTGCGGCGTGCGGCAGGCACGTTTTTGGGCTTTAATCTGCGTTTTTAGCTCGTAAAGGCAGCATAAAAACGTCGAATTTTTTTATTATTCGTTTTTATTAGCTGTTGAACGATTTCAGCGATCCTAAAATGCTTGAAAATGCTTATTTTAGCAAAACAGCACGTTTTGGTACTGGTATTAACGCGTAAAACAGCATAAAAACGACGAATTTTTATTATTCGTTTTTTTTTTTATTAATATTCTATTTGAACGGTTCAACGATCTAATATGCTTAGAAAATGCTTATTTTAGCAAAACGGCACGTTTTTGAGTCGTTTTAACGCGTAAAAGGCAACGGCGACAGTATTCGTTTTTATTAATGTGCGTCTATTTGAGCGATTTCAACGATCTAAAATGCTTGAAAATGCTTATTTTAGCAAAACAGCACGTTTGAGCTTTATTCTGCGTTTTAACGCGTAAAACAGCATAAAACGACGAAATTTTTATTATTCGTTTTTTTATTTTTATTTGCGTCTATTTGAACGATTTCAACGATCTAAAATGCTTGAAAATGCTTATTTTAACAAAACAGCACGTTTTGTAGCTTTATTCTGCGTTTTAACGCGTAAAATACATAAAACGAGTGATTTTATTATTCGTTTTATTTATTGCTTTTATTTGAACGATTTCAACGATCTAAAATGCTTGAAAATGCTTATTTTAGCAAAACAGCACGTTTTGAGCTTTAATCTGCGTTTTAACGCGTAAAACAGCATAAAACGACGATTTTATTATTCGTTTTTATTAATATTGCTTCTATTTGAACGATTTCAACGATCTAAAATGCTTGAAAATGCTTATTTTAGCAAAACAGCACGTTTTGAGCTTTTAATCTGCGTTTTAACGCGTAAAACAACATAAAACGACAGAATTTTATTATTCGTTTTTTATTAATTTGCGTCTATTTGAACGATTTCAACGATCTAAAACAGCTTGAAAATGCTTATTTTAGCAAAACAGCACGTTTTGAGCTTTTAATCTGCGTTTTAACGCGTAAAACAACATAAAACGACGAATTTTATTATTCGTTTTTATTAATATTGCTCTATTTGAACGATTTCAACGATCAAAATGTTTGAAAATGCTTATTTTAACAAAACAGCACGTTTTTGAGCTTTAATCTGCGTTTTAACTCGTAAAACAGCATAAAAACGACGAAATTTTTATTATTCGTTTTTATTTTAAAATTGACGTCTATTTGAACGATTTCAAAGATCTAAAATGCTTGAAAATGCTTATTTTAAAACAGCACGTTTTGAGCTTTATTCTGCGTTTTAACGCGTAAAACAGCATAAAACGACAGAATTTTTTATTATTCGTTTTTATTTTTATTGCGTCTATTTGAACGATTTCAAAGATCTAAAATGCTTGAAAATGCTTATTTTAGTAAAACAGCACGTTTGAGCTTTAATCTGAGTTTTAACGCGTAAAACAGCATAAAACGACGAATTTTTATTATTCGTGTTTTTATTAATATTGCTCTATTTGAACGATTTCAAGCGATCTAAAATGCTTGAAAAGGCTTATTTTAGCAAAACAGCACGTTTTGAGCTTTTAATCTGCGTTTTAACGCGTAAAACAGCATAAAACGACGAAATTTTTATTATTCGTTTTTATTAATATTGCGTCTATTTGAACGATTTCAACGATCTAAAATGCTTGAAAATGCTTATTTTAGCAAAACAGCACGTTTTGAGCTTTTAATCTGCGTTTTTAACGCGTAAAACAGCATAAAAACGACAGATTTTTATTATTCGTTTTTATTAATATTGCTTCTATTTGAACGATTTCACGATCTAAAATGTTTGAAAATGTTATTTTAACAAAATAGCACGTTTGAGCTTTAATCTGCGTTTTAACTCGTAAACAGCATAAAACGACGATTTTATTATTCGTTTTATTAATTTGTTTATTTGAACATTTCAACGATCTAAAATG
>NW_027049272.1:0-5723 GCF_025399875.1 Dalotia coriaria
GTTTTGCTTTAAAATTGCCATTTTCAAGCATTTTAGATCGTTGGGGAAAACGTTCAAATAGACGCAATAAAAAAAAAAACGAATAATAAAAATTTCGTCGTTTTTTTTGCTGTTTTACGCGGTTTAAAACGCAGAATGAAACTCAAAACGTGCTGTTTTGCTTTTAAAAAAAACATTTTCAAAAAATTTTTGATCGTTGAAATCCGTTTTAAATAGCCCCAATATTAATAAAAACAGGTAATAAAAAATTTTGTCATTTTTTTATGCGTTTTCGCGTTAAAAAATCAGATTAAAAACTCAAAACGGTTTCTGTTTTTCTAAAATAAGCATTTTCAAAAACCCTTTTTTAAAATCCCTTGAAATCGTTCAAATAGAAGCAAATTTAAAAAAAACGAAAAATAAAAAAATTCGTCGTTTTTTTGCTGTTTTTCGCGTTAAAACGCAAAATTAAAAACCCCAAAACGTGCTGTTTTGCTAAAATAAGCATTTTTTAAAACCTTTTTGATCGTTGAAATCGTTCAAATAGACCAAAAATTAAAAAAACGAATAATAAAAAATTTTGTCGGGGGTTTTTGCTGTTTTTCGCGTTAAAACGCAGAATGAAACTCAAAACGTGCTGTTTTTTCTAAAATAAAACATTTTCAAACATTTTAGATCGTTGAAATCGTTCAAATAGACGCAATATTAATAAAAAAGAATAATAAAAATTTCGTCATTTTTTTTGCTGTTTTACGCTTTTAAAAAGCAGATTAAAGCTCAAAACGTGCTGTTTTGCTTTTAAAAAAAAACATTTTCAAAACATTTTTAAAAATCGTTGAAATCGTTTCCCAAAAAGGCAATATTAATAAAAAAAGAATAATAAAAAAATTTTTTTAAAAGCTGTTTTTACGCGTTAAAACGGGTTTAAAACCCCAAAACAAAATTTTTTTTTTTGCTAAAATAAAACATTTTTTAAGCACTTTAGATCGTTGAAATCCCTTCAAATAGACGCAATATTTTAAAAAAAACGGGAAAAATAAAATTTCGTCGTTTTTTTTTTTGCTTTTTTTTTACCCCGTTAAAAAGCAATTAAAGCTCAAAACGTGCTGTTTTTGCCAAAATAAAAACATTTTCAAGCATTTTAGATCGTTGAAATCGTTCAAAAAAGAAGCAATATTAATAAAAACGAATAATAAAAAATTCGTCGTTTTTTATGCTGTTTTACGCGTTAAAAAAGCAGATTAAAAACTCAAAACGTGGGTTTTTGCCAAAAAAAAAGCATTTTTTAAACATTTTTGAAACCCTTGAAATCCCTTTTAAAAAAGAAGCAATATTAATAAAAACGAAATAATAAAAATTTGTCGTTTTTTTGCTGTTTTACGCGTTAAAACGCAGATTAAAAGGGTCAAAACGTGCGTTTTTGCTTTAAAAAAAAAGCATTTTCAAGCATTTTAGATCGTTTTAAATCGTTCAAATAGACGCAATAAAAAAAAAAAACGAATAAAAAATTTCGTCGTTTTTTTTGCTGTTTTGCGTTAAAACGCGGATGAAGCTCAAAACGTGCTGTCTTGCTAAAATAAGCATTTTTTAAAGCATTTTGGGTTAAAAACGTTCAAATGGGGCGCAATAAAATAAAAAACGAAAAAAAATTTCGTCGTTTTTATGCTGTTTTCGCGTTAAAAAAGCAGAATGAAGCTCAAAACGTGCTGTTTTTTCTAAAATAAGCATTTTCAAGCATTTTAGATCGTTGAAATCGTTCAAATAGAAACAATATTAATAAAAACGAATAATAAAAATTTGTCGTTTTATGCTGTTTTACGCGTTAAAACGCAGATTAAAAGCTCAAAACGTGCTGTTTTGCTAAAATAAGCATTTTCAAGCATTTTAGATCGTTGAAATCGTTCAAATAGACGCAATAAAAATAAAAACGAATAATAAAAATTTCGTCGTTTTTTATGCTGTTTTACGCGTTAAAACGCTCATTAGAAACTCAAAACGTTGCTGTTTTTTTTGCTACAATAGGCATTTTCAAGCATTTTTAGATCAGGTGAAATCGTTCAAATAGACGCAATATTAATAAAAACGAATATAATACTTCGTCGTTTTATGCTGTTTTACGCGTTAAAGCAGATTAAAACTCAAAAACGTGCTGTTTTGCTAAAATAAGCATTTTCAAGCACTTTGAATCGTTGAAATCGTTCAAATAGACGCAATATTAATAAAAACGATTAATAAAATTTCGTCGTTTTTTATGCTGTTTACGCGTTAAAACGCAGATTAAAGCTCAAAACGTGCTGTTTTGCTTTAAAATAAGCATTTTCAAGCATTTTTAGATCGTTGCGAAATCGTTTAAATAGAAGCAATATTAAAAAAACGAATAATAAAAAATTTGTCGTTTTTTATGCTGTTTTTACGCGCGTTAAAACGCAGATTAAAAGCTCAAAATGTGCTGTTTTGCTAAAATAAGAAAATTTTCAAGCATTTTAGATCGTTGAAATCGTTCAAATAGACAATAAAATAAAAACGAATAATAAAAATTTCGTCGTTTTTTTATGCTGTTTTCTACGCGTTAAAGAAACGCAGATTAAAAGCTCAAAACGTGCTGTTTTTTTTGCTAAAATAAGCATTTTCAAGCATTTTAGATCGTTGAAATCGTTCAAATAGACGCAATATTAATAAAAACGAATAATAAAAATTTCGTCGTTTTTATGCTGTTTACGCGTTAAAACGCAGTTAAACTCAAAACGTGCGGTTTTTGCTAACGCAAAGCATTTTTCAAGCATTTTAGATCGTTGAAATCGATCAAATAGAAGCAATATTAATAAAAAACGAATAATCAAAAGAATTTGCCGTTTTGTGCTGTTTACGCGTTAAAACGCAGATTAAAACTCAAAAGCATTAACGGTACACTTTCGTCGCATTTTCAAGCATTTTAGATCGTTGAAATCGTTCAAATGGAGCGCAATAAAATAAAAACGAATAATAAAAATTTCGTCGTTTTATGCTGTTTTACGCGTTAAAACGCAGAATGAAGCTCAAAACGTGCTGTTTTAACAAAATAAGCATTTTCAAGCATTTTAGATCGTTGAAATCGTTTCAAATAGACGCAATATTAATAAAAAACGAATAATAAAAAATTTCGTCATTTTATATGCTGCTGTTTTACGAGAGTTAAAACGCAGATTAAAGCTCAAAACGTGCTGTTTTGCTAAAATAAGCATTTTCAAGCATTTTGATCGTTGAAATCGTTCCAAATAGAAGCAATATTAATAAAAACGAATAAAAAAGTCGTCGTTTTATGCTGTTTACGCGTTAAAACGCAGATTAAACCTCAAAACGTGCTGTTTTGCTAAAATAAGCATTTTCAAGCACTTTAGATCGTTGGAAATCGTTCAAATAGACGCAATATTAATAAAAACGAATAATAAAAAATTTCGTCGTTTTATGCTGTTTTACGCGTTAAAACGCAGATTAAAAGCTTAAAACGTGCTGTTTTGCTAAAATAAGCATTTTCAAGCATTTTAGATCGTTGGAAATCGTTCATATAGAAGCAATATTAATAAAAACGAATATTAAAAACTTGTCGTTTTTATGCTGTTTACGCTAAAACGCAATTAAAGCTCAAAACGTGCTGTTTTGCTAAAATAAGCATTTTCAAGCATTTTAGATCGTTGAAATCGTTCAAATAGACGCAATAAAAATAAAACGAATAATAAAATTTCGTCGTTTTTACAGCATGCTGTTTTACGCGTTAAAACGCAGAATGAAGCTCAAAACGTGCTGTTTTGCTAAAATAAACATTTTCAAGCATTTTTAGATCGTTGAAATCGTTCAAATAGACGCAATATTAATAAAAACGAATAATAAAAATTTCGTCATTTTTATGCTGTTTTACGCTGATTAAAACGCAGATTAAACTCAAAACGTGCTGTTTGCTAAAATAAGCATTTTCAAAAAGCATTTTTAGATCGTGAAATCGTTCAAATAGAGCAATATGAATAAAAACGAATAATAAAAATTTGTCGTTTTTAGCGACTTACGCGCTAACTAAAACGCAGATTAAAACTCAAAACGTGCTGTTTTGCTAAAATAAGCATTTTCAAGCATTTTAGATCGTTGAAATCAAGTTCAAATAGACGCAATAAAATAAAAACGAATAATAAAATTTTGTCGTTTTATGCTGTTTTACGCGTTAAAACGCAGAATAAACCAAAACGACATTTTTAACAAAATAAGCATTTTCAAGCATTTTAGATCGTTGAAATCGTTCAAATAGACGCAATATTAATAAAAACGAATAATAAAAATTTCGTCATTTTATGCTGTTTTACGCGTTAAAACGCAGATTAAGCTCAAGCGTGCTGTTTTAGCAGAAATAAAGCATTTTCAAGCATTTTTTAGATCGTTGGAAATCGTTCAAATAGGCAATATTAATAAAACGAATAAAAAAAATTCGTCTTTTTTTGGTTTTGCGTTAAAACGCAGATTAAACTAAAAAGTGCTGTTTTGCAAAATAACATTTTTAAAACATTTAGATCGTTGAAATCGTTCAAATAGAGCAATATTTAAAAAAAACGAATAATAAAAAATTTGTCGTTTTTATGCTTTTTGCGTTAAACGCAGATTAAACTCAAAACGTGCTGTTTTGCTAAAATAAAGCATTTTCAAGCATTTTTTGATCGTTGAAATCGTTTTAAATAGAAGCAATATTAATAAAAACGAATAATAAAAAATTTTTCGTTTTTATGCTGTTTTTCGCGTTAAAACGCAGATTAAACTCAAAACTCTGTTTTGCTAAAATAAAACATTTTCAAACATTTTGATTTGAAATCGTTCAAATAGAGCAATAAAAAAAAAAACGAATAAAAAAATTTCCGTTTTTTTTGCTGTTTTACGCGTTAAAAAGCAGAATAAACCCCCGTTGTTTTGCAAAATAAGCATTTTAACTTTTTTAAACGTTAAATGCCAAAAAAAAAAAAAAAAAGAATTTTTCGTTTTAGCGTTTTACGCGTTAAAAAAAGCGTTCAAAAGGGGTTTTTTTTAAATGATTTTAAACTTAAATGGAAACTTAAAAACGAATATTTAAAAAAAAATTAAAATTTGCGTTTTAGCGTTTTCCTAAAAAGTTTTAAAAACAAAAAGTCTGTTTTTTTAAAAAGCATTTTAAAAACTTTTTAAAAAAAATTTTTCCCTTTTAAAAAAGGGGTTTTAATAAAACGTAATAAAAAACGTCGTTTTTTTATGCTTTTTTGCTTAAAAAAATTAAAGTCAAAAGGCTTTTTTAAAAAAATTTTAAAAACCTTTTTAAACGTTAAACGTTAAAAAGGGGTAAATAAAACGTTTTAAAAAAGCTTTTTAGCTTTTTTGCGTTAAAACCGTTAAATAAAAAGGGTTTTTAAAAAAAAAATTTTTTGCTTTTAAACGTTAAAAGTTTTTAAAAGAAAAATTAAAAAAATTTTAAAAAAAGCTTTTAGCTTTTTTGCGTTAAAACGTTAAATAAAAAATTTTTTTCAAAATAAAAATTTTAAGCTTTTTTTCGTTAAACCCCTTAAATAAGTTTTTAAAAAGAAAAATTAAAAATTTGTCGTTTTAAACTTTTTCCCTTAAAAAAGCAATTTAAATAAACGTTTTTTTAAAATGCTTTTAAGCTTTTTTGCGTTAAACGTTAAAAGCCAAATTTAAAAAAAAAAAAATTTCCGGTTTTTTTTGTGTTTTACCCTTAAAACGCAATTAAAAAAAAACCG
>NW_027049273.1:0-5717 GCF_025399875.1 Dalotia coriaria
GCTAAAATAAGCATTTTCAAGCATTTTAGATCGTTGAAATCGTTCAAATGGGAAACAATATTAAAAAAACGAATAATAAAAATTCGTCGTTTTATCTGTTTTACGCGTTAAAACGCAGATTAAAAGCTCAAAACGTGCTGTTTTGCTAAAAAAAGCATTTTCAAGCATTTTAGATCGTTGAAATCGTTCAAATGGAAGCAATATTAATAAAAACGAATAATAAAATTTCGTCGTTTTTATGCTGTTTTTACGCGTTAAACGCAGATTAAAACTCAAAAAAGTGCTGTTTTGCACAAAATATGCATTTTCAAGCAATTTATATCGTTGAAATCGTTCAAATAGACGCAATATTAATAAAAACGAATAATAAAAATTTCGTCGTTTTTATGCTGTTTTACGCTTAAAACGCTGATTAAACTCAAAACGTGCTGTTTTGCTAAAATAATCATTTTCAAGCATTTTTGAAACGTTGAAATCGTTCAAATAGACGCAATATTAATAAAAACGAATTATAAAAAATTTCGTCGTTTTATGCTGTTTTACGCTTTTAAAAAGCAGATTAAAGCTCAAAACGTGCTGTTTTGCTAAAATAAGCATTTTCAAGCATTTTTAGATCGTTGAAATCGTTCAAATAGAACTATTAATAAAACGAATAATAAAAATTCGTCGTTTTTTTTGCTGTTTTGCGTTAAAACGCGATTTAAAACTCAAAACGTGCTGTTTTGCTAAAAAAGCATTTTTTAAGCATTTTAGATCGTTGAAATCGTTCAAATAGACGCAATATTAATAAAAACGAATAATAAAAATTTCGTCGTTTTTATGCTGTTTTTCGCGTTCAAACGCAGATTAAACTCAAAACGTGCTTTTGCTAAAATATGCATTTTCAAGCATTTTAGATCGTTGAAATCGTTCAAATAGACGCAATATTAATAAAAACGAATAATAAAAATTTCGTCGTTTTATGCTGTTTTACGCGTTAAAACGCAGATTAAAGCTCAAAAAGTGCTGTTTTGCAAAATAAGCATTTTCAAGCATTTTAGATCGTTGAAATCCCTTCAAAAAAGACACAATAAAAATAAAAAACGAATAATAAAAATTTCGTCGTTTTATGCTGTTTTACGCTTTAAAACGCAGATTAAACTCAAAACGTGCTGTTTTGCTAAAATAAGCATTTTCTAGCATTTTAGATCGTTGAAATCGTTCAAATAGACGCAATATTAATAAAAAAATAATAAAAATTCGTCGTTTTTATGCTGTTTTACGCGTTAAAACGCAGAATAAACTCAAAACGTGCTGTTTTGCTAAAATAAGCATTTTCAAGCATTTTAGATCGTTGAAATCGTTCAAATAGAAGCAATATTAATAAAAACGAATAATAAAAAATTCGTCGTTTTTTTTGCTGTTTACGCGTTAAAACGCAGATTGAAGCTCAAAACGTGCTGTTTTGCTAAAATAAGCATTTTCAAGCATTTTAGATCGTTGAAATCGTTCAAATAGAACAATATTAATAAAAACGAATAATAAAAATTCGTCGTTTTTTATGCTGTTTTACGCGTTAAAACGCAGATTAAAAGCTCAAAACGTCTGTTTTGTAAAATAAGCATTTTCAAACATTTTAGATCGTTGAAATCGTTCAAAAGACGCAATAAAAATAAAAACGAATAATAAAAATTTTGTCGTTTTATGCTGTTTTACGCGTTAAAACGCAGATTAAAACTCAAAACGTGTGTTTTGCTTTAAAATAAGCATTTTCAAGCATTTTAGATCGTTGAAATCGTTCAAATAGAGCAATATTAATAAAACGAATAATAAAAATTCGTCGTTTTTATGCTGTTTTACGCGTTAAACGCAGATTAAAACTCAAAACGTGCTGTTTTGCTAAAATAAGCATTTTCAAGCATTTTAGATCGTTGAAATCGTTCAAATAGACGCAATATTAACTAAAAACGAATAATAAAAAATTTCGTCGTTTTTATGCTGTTTACGCGTTAAAACGCGATTAAGCTCAAAACGTGCTGTTTTGCTAAAATAAGCATTTTCAAAGCATTTTAGATCGTTGAAATCGTTCAAAAAAGAAGCAATATTAATAAAAACGTATAATAAAAATTCTACGATTTTAATGCTGTTACGTTAAAACGCAGATTAAAGCTCAAAACTGAAGTTTTGCTAAAATAAGCATTTTCAAGCATTTTAGATCGTTGAAATCGTTCAAATAGAAGCAATATTATAAAAACGAATAATAAAAATTCGTCGTTTTTATGCTGTTTTACGCGTTAAAACGCAGATTAAAACTCAAAACGTGCTGTTTTGCTAAAATAAGCATTTTCAAGCATTTTAGATCGTTGTAAATCGTTCAAATAGAGCAATATTAATAAAACGAATAATAAAAAAATTCGTCGTTTTTATGCTGTTTACGCGTTAAAACGCTGATTAAAGCTCAAAACGTGCTGTTTTGCTTTAAAATAAGCATTTTCAAGCATTTTAGATCGTTGAAATCGTTCAAAATAGAAGCAATATTAATAAAAACGAATAATAAAAATTCGTCGTTTTTATGCTGTTTTACGCGTTAAAACGCAGATTAAAACTCAAAACGTGCTGTTTTGCTAAAATAAGCATTTTCAAGCATTTTTAGATCGTTGAAATCGTTCAAATAGAAGCAATATGAATAAAAACGAATAATAAAAATTCTCGTTTTATGCTGTTTTACGCGTTAAAACGCGATTAAAGCTCAAAACGTCTGTTTTGCTAAAATAAGCATTTTCAAGCATTTTAGATCGTTGAAATCGTTCAAATAGACGCAATATTAATAAAAACGAAAAAAAATTCGTCGTTTTTATGCTGTTTTACGCGTTAAGACGCAGATTAAAGCTCAAAACGTGCTGTTTTGCAAAATAAGCATTTTCAGTATTTTAGATCGTTGAAATCGTTCAAATAGAACAATATTAATAAAAACGATAATAAAAATTCGTCGTTTTTATGCTGTTTTACGCGTTAAAACGCAGATTAAAACTCAAACGTGCTGTTTTGCTAAAATAAGCATTTTCAAGCATTTTAGATCGTTGAAATCGTTCAAATAGAAGCAATATAATAAAAACGAATAATAAAAAATTCGTCGTTTTTTACTGTTTACGCGTTAAACGCAGATTAAAGCTCAAAACGTGCTGTTTTGCTAAAATAAGCATTTTCAAGCATTTTAGATTTTCAAAATAGACGCAATATTTAAAAAAAAGAATATTAAAAATTCGTCGTTTTATGCTGTTTTACGCGTTAAAACGCAGATTAAGCTCAAAACGTGCTGTTTTGCTAAAATAAGCATTTCAAGCATTTTAGATCGTTGAAATCGTTCAAATAGACGCAATATTAATAAAAAAGAATAATAAAATTTTGTCGTTTTTGCTGTTTTTACGCGTTAAAACGCAGTAAAGCTCAAACGTGCTGTTTTCAAAATAAGCATTTTCAGCATTTTAGATCGTTAGAAATCGTTCAAATGAAGCAATATTAATAAAACGAAAATTAAAAATCGTCGTTTTATGCTGTTTAGCCTTAAACGCAGATTAAAGCTCAAAACGTGCTGTTTTGCTAAAATAAGGATTTTCAGCATTTTTAGATCGTTAAATCGTTCAAAAAGAAACTTAAAAAAAGGGAAAAATAAAAACTTCTAGTTTTATGCTGTTTTACGTTAAAACGCAGATTAACTCAAAACGATGCTTTTCAAAATAATCATTTTCAAGCATTTTTAGATCGTTGAAATCGTTCAAATAGAAGCAATATTAATAAAACGTAAAAAAAACGTCGTTTTAAGCTGTTTACGCGTTAAAACGCAGATTAAAACTCAAAAAGTGCTGTTTTGCAAAATAAGCATTTTTTAAGCATTTTAGATAGTTGAAATCGTTCAAATAGAACAATATTAATAAACGAATAATAAAAATTCGTCGTTTTATGCTGTTTTACCGTTAAAACGCAGATTAAAGCAAAACTCTTTTTGCTAAAATAAGCATTTTCAAGCATTTTAGATCGTTGAAATTGTTCAAATAGACCATAATATTTAAAACGAATAATAAAAATTCGTCGTTTTTATCTTTTACGCGTTAAAAAAAGCAGATTAAAGCTCAAACGTGCTGTTTTGCTAAAAGCATTTTTAAGCATTTTAGATCGTTGAAATCGTTCAAATAAACAATTAATAAAAACGAATAATAAAAAATTCGTCGTTTTATTGTTTACGCGTTAAACGCAGATTAAACACAAAACGTCTGTTTTGCTAAAATAAGCTTTCAAGCATTTTAGATCGTTGAAATCCCGTTCAAATGACGCAATATTAAAAAAACGAATAATAAACATTTCGTCGTTTTATGCTGTTTTACGCGTTAAAACGCTGATTAAAGCTCAAAACGTGCTGTTTTGCTAAAATAAGCATTTTCAAATTTTAGATCGTTGAAATCGTTCAAATAGAGCAATAAATAAAAACGAATAATAAAAATTCGTCGTTTTATGCTGTTTTACGCGTTAAAACGCAGATTAAACTCAAAACGTGCTGTTTTGCTAAAATAAGCATTTTCAAGCATTTTAGATCGTTGGGAAAACGTTCAAATAGAAGCAATATTAATTTATAAAAACGAATAATAAAAATTCGTCGTTTTATGCTGTTTTACGCGTTAAAACGCAGATTAAAAACTCAAAACGTGCTGTTTTGCTAAAAACATTTCAAACGTAAATCGTTGAAATCGTTCAAATAGACCCAAAATTAATAAAAACGAATAATAAAAATTCGTCCCTTTTATGCTGTTTTGCTTAAAACGCAGATTAAACTCAAAACGTGCTGTTTTTTCTAAAATAAAACATTTTCAAGCATTTTAGATCGTTGAAATCGTTAAATAGAAACAAAAAATAAAAACGTATAATAAAAATTCGTCGTTTTTATGCTGTTTTTCGCGTTAAAACGCAGATTAAAACTCAAAAAGTGAAGTTTTTTTAAAATAAGCATTTTCAAGCATTTTAGATCGTTGAAATCGTTCAAATAGACAATATTAATAAAAACGAATAATAAAAATTCGTCGTTTTTTTGTTTGTTTACGCGTTAAAACGCAGATTAAAGCTCAAAACATGCTGTTTTTAAAATAAGCATTTTCGAGCATTTTGAATCGTTAAATCGTTCAAATAGAAGCAATATTAATAAAACGATAATAAAAAATTCGTCGTTTTATGCTGTTTTTTCGCGTTAAAACGCAGATTAAACTCAAAACGTGCTGTTTTTTCTAAAATAAGCATTTTCAAAAATTTTAGATCGTTTGAAATCGTTTTAAATAGACAATATTAATAAAAACGAATAATAAAAATTGTCGTTTTTATGCTGTTTTACGCGTTAAAACGCAGATTAAACTCAAAACGTGCTGTTTTTGCTAAAATAAGCATTTTCAAGCATTTTTAGATCGTTGAAATCGTTCAAATAGAAGCAATATTAATAAAAACAATAATAAAAATTTGTCGTTTTTATGCTGTTTTACGCGTTAAAACGCAGATTAAAACTCAAAACGTGCTGTTTTGCTAAAATAAGCATTTTCAAGCATTTTAGATCGTTGAAATCGTTCAAATAGAGCAAATTAAAAAAAACAAATAATAAAAAAAATTGGGGTTTTATGCTGTTTTTTTTTTAAAAACCCAAAAAAAGCCCAAAACACCCCCCAAAAAAAAATTTTAAAAGAAGCTTTAAAAGGAAATTT
>NW_027049274.1:0-5714 GCF_025399875.1 Dalotia coriaria
TTTTTTATTATTGTTTTTATTAATATTTTTTCTATTTGAACGATTTCAACGATCTTTCTTGAAAAAGCTTATTTTAGCAAAAAAAGCACGTTTTTAGTTTTTAAACTGCGTTTTAACGCGTAAACAGCATAAAACGACGAAATTTTTATTATTCGTTTTATTAATATTGCGTCTATTTGAACGATTTCCCCAAAGATCTAAAATGCTTGAAAATGCTTATTTTAGCAAAAAAGCACGTTTGGTTTAATCTGCGTTTTAACGCGTAAAACAGCATAAAACGACGAATTTTTATTATTCGTTTTTTTTTAATATTGCGTCTATTTGAACGATTTCAACGGGGTCTAAAATGCTTGAAAATGTTTTTTAGCAAAACAGCACGTTTTGAGTTTTTTCTGCGTTTTAAGCGTAAACAGCATAAAACGACGAATTTTTATTATTGTTTTTTAAAAATTGCGCTATTTGAACGATTTCAACGATCTAAAAGCTTGAAAATGTTATTTTTGCAAACAGCACGTTTGAGCTTTAATCTGCGTTTTAACGCGTAAAAAAAGCATAAAACGACGAATTTTTATTATTCGTTTTTATTAATATTGCGTCTATTTGAACGATTTAACGATCTAAAATGCTTGAAAATGCTTATTTTACAAAACAGCACGTTTTGAGTTTTTTTTCTGCGTTTTTAAGCGTAAAACAGCATAAAACGACGAAATTTTTTTTATTTGTTTTTTAATATTGCTCATTTGAACGATTTCAACGATCTAAAATGCTTGAAAATGTTTTTTTTAGCAAAAAAAGCACGTTTTTAGCTTTAATCTGCGTTTTAAGCAAAACAGCATAAAAAAAGACGAATTTTTTTTTATTCGTTTTTTTTTAATATTGCGTCTATTTGAACGATTTCAACGATTAAAATGCTTAAAAATTTTTTTTTGCAAAAAGCACGTTTTTAGTTTAATCTGCGTTTAACGCGTAAAAAGGGATAAAAAAAGACGAATTTTTTTTATTTGTTTTTTTTTTTTCCCATTTAAAAAGACAAATTAAAATGTTAAAATTTTTTTTAGCAAAAACAAGTTTTAGTTTTTTTTCCCTTTTAAGGTTTTAAAAAAAAACGGAAAAATTTTTTTTTAACTTTTATTAAAATTTTTTTTTTAACGATTTAACGATTAAAAATTAAAATTTTTTGAAAAGCCTTTTGAATTTTTTTTTTTTTCGAAAAAAGCTAAAACGAAAAAACGTTTTTTTTTTTATTCGTTTTTAACGTTTTAACGATTAAAAAAGCTTGAAAATGCTTATTTTAGCAAAAAAAAGTTTTGAGTTTTTTTCTGCGTTTTAACGCAAAACAAAAAAACGACGAAAATTTTTTTTTTTTTTTTTTTTTTTTTGGTTTAAATTAAAACCAAAATTTTTTAAAAAAAACCAGTTTTTTTTTTTTTAACCAAAAAAAAAAAAAAAATTTTTTTATTTTTTTTTTTATTTCCATTTAAATTTTAAATTTAAAATTTAAAAATTTTTTTAAAAAAAAGCACGTTTTGAGTTTAATCTGCGTTTTAACGCGTTAAAACAGCATAAAACAGAAATTTTTATTATCCCCTTTTTATTAATATTGCGTCTATTTGAACGATTTCAACGACTAAAAAAAGTTTTAAATGTTTTTAGCAAAACAGCACGTTTTGAGCTTTATCTGCGTTTTAACGCGTAAAAAAGCATAAAACAACGGAAATTTTTATTATTCGTTTTTATTATTGCTTTATTTGAACGATTTTCAACGATCTAAAATGCTTGAAAAATGCTTTTTTTTAGCAAAACAGCACGTTTTGAGTTTAATCTGCGTTTTAACGCTAAACAGCATAAAAATGACGAATTTTTATTATTGGTTTTTATTAATATTGTTTTATTTAAACGATTTCAAAGATCTAAAATGCTTGAAAATGCTTATTTTAGCAAAAAAGACCGTTTTGAGCATTATTCTGCGTTTTAACGCGTAAAACAGCATAAAAAAAGACAATTTTTATTATTCGTTTTTATTAATATTGTTCTATTTGAACGATTTCAACGATCTAAAAAAGCTTGAAAATGCTTATTTTTGCAAAACAGCACGTTTTGAGCTTTAATCTGCGTTTTAACGCGTAAAACAGCATAAAAACGACGAAATTTTATTATTCGTTTTTATTAATATTGCGTCTATCTGAACGATTTCAACGATCTCAAATGCTTGAAATGCTTATTTTAGCAAAACAGCATGTTTTGAGCTTTAATCTGCTTTTAACGACGTAAAACAGCATAAAATGCAATTTTTATTATTCGTTTTTTTATTAATATTGCTTTATTAAAACGTTTTCAACGATCTAAAATGCTTGAAAATGCTTAAAAGCAAAACAGCACGTTTTGAGTTTTAATCTGCGTTTTAACGCGTAAAACAGCATAAAACGACGAAATTTTTTATTATTCGTTTTTATTAATATTGCTGCTATTTTGAACGATTTAACGATCTAAAATGCTTGAAAATGTTATTGAAACACACGTTTTGAGCTTTAATCTGCGTTTTTAACGCGTAAAACAGCATAAAACGACGAAATTTTTTTTTATTCGTTTTTATTAATATTGCGTCTATTCAACGGGTTTCAACGATCTAAAAGGCTTGAAATGATTATTTTAGCAAAACAGCACGTTTTGAGCTTTAATCTGCGTTTTAACGCGTAAAATACATAAAAAGACGAAATTTTATTATTTGTTTTTATTAATATTGCGTCTATTCGAACGATTTCAACGATCTAAAATGCTTGAAAATGATTATTTTAGCAAAACAGCACGTTTTGAGCTTTAATCTGCGTTTTAACGCGTAAAACAGCATAAAACGACGAATTTTTTATTATTCGTTTTATTAAGTAATACTTCTATTTGAACGATTTCAACGATCTAAAATGCTTGAAAATGCTTATTTTAGCAAAACAGCGTTTTGAGCTTTAATCTGCGTTTTAACGCGTAAAACAGCATTAAAACGACGAAATTTTTATTATTCGTTTTTATTAATATTGCGTCTATTTGAACGATTTCAACGATCTAAAATGCTTGAAAAATGATTATTTTAGCAAAACAGCACGTTTTTAGCTTTAATCTGCGTTTTAACGCGTAAAACGCATAAAAACGACGAAATTTTATTATTCGTTTTTTATTAATATTGCGTCTATTTGAACGATTTCAACGATCTAAAATGATTGAAAATGCTTATTTTAGCAAAACAGCACGTTTTGAGCTTTATTCTGCGTTTTAACGCGTAAAACAGCATAAAACGACGAAATTTTATTATTCGTTTTTATTTTATTGCGTCTATTTGAACGATTTCAACGATCTAAAATGCTTGAAAATGCTTATTTTAGCAAAACAGCACGTTTTGAGCTTTAATCTGCGTTTTAACGCGTAAAAAACATAAAAACGACGAATTTTTTATTATTCGTTTTTATTAATATTGCTTCTATTTGAACGATTTCAACGATCTAAAATGCTTGAAAATGCTTATTTTAGCAAAACAGCACGTTTTGAGCTTTTAATTCTGCGTTTTAACGCGTAAAACAGCATAAAACTACGATTTTTATTATTCGTTTTTATTAATATTGTTCTATTTGAACGATTTCAACGATCTAAAATGCTTGAAAATGCTTATTTTAGCAAAACAGCACGTTTTGAGCTTTAATCTGCGTTTTAACGCGTAAAACACATAAAACGCGAATTTTTATTATTCGTTTTTATTAATATTGCGTCTATTTGAAAAGATCTAAAATGCTTGAAAATGCTATTTTAGCAAAACAGCACGTTTGAGCTTTAATCTGCGTTTTAACGCGTAAAACAGCATAAAACGACGATTTTTATTATCGTTTTTATTAATATTGCTTCTATTTGAACGATTTCAACGATCTAAAATTCTTGAAAATGCTTATTTTAGCAAAACAGCACGTTTTGAGCTTTATTCTGCGTTTTAACGCGTAAACAGCATAAAAACGACGAAATTTTATTATTCGTTTTTATTAATATTGCGTCTATTTGAACGATTTCAACGATCTAAAATGCGAAAATGCTTATTTTAGCAAAACAGTACGTTTTGAGCTTTAATCTGCGTTTTTAACGCGTAAACAGCATAAAACGACGAAAATTTTATTATTCGTTTTTATTAAATTGCGTCTTTTTGAACGATTTCAACGATCTAAAATGCTTGAAAATGCTTATTTTAGCAAAACAGCACGTTTTGAGCTTTAATCTGCGTTTTAACACGTAAAACAGCATAAAACGACGAATTTTTATTATTCGTTTTTATTAATATTGCTTCTATTTGAACGATTTCAACGATCTAAATTGCTTGAAAATGCTTATTTTTGCAAACAGCACGTTTGAGCTTTAATCTGCGTTTTACGCGTAAAACATTCATAAAACGACGATTTTTTTTATATTCGTTTTTATTAATATTGCTTCTATTTGAACGATTTCAACGATTTAAAATGCTTGAAAATGCTTATTTTAGAAAACAGCACGTTTTGAGCTTTAATCTGCGTTTTAACGTAAAACAGCATAAAAACGACGAATTTTTTATTATTCGTTTTTTTTAATATTCTTCTATTTGAACGATTTCAACGATCTAAAATGCTTGAAAATGCTTATTTTAGCAAACAGCACGTTTGAATTTAATCTGCGTTTTAACGCGTAAAACAGCATAAAACGACGATTTTTATTATTTGTTTTTGTTAATATTGCGTCTATTTGAACGATTTCAACGATCTAAAATGCTTGAAAATACTTATTTTAGCAAAACAGCACGTTTTGAGCTTTAATCTGCGTTTTAACGCGTAAAAGCAACATAAAACGACGAATTTTTATTATTCGTTTTTATTAATATTATTTCTATTTGAACGATTTCAACGATCTAAAATGCTTGAAAATGCTTATTTTACAAAACAGCACGTTTTGAGTTTTAATCTGCGTTTTAACGCGTAAAACAGCATAAAACGACAAATTTTTATTATTCGTTTTTATTAATATTGCTTCTATTTGAACGATTTCAACGATCTAAAATGCTTGAAAATGCTTATTTTAGCAAAACAGCACGTTTTGAGCTTTATTCTGCGTTTTAACGCGTAAGACAGCATAAAACGACGAAATTTTTATTATTCGTTTTTATTAATATTGCGTCTATTTGAACGATTTCAACGATCTAAAATGCTTGAAAATGCTTATTTTAGCAAAACAGCACGTTTGAGCTTTAATCTGCGTTTTTAACGCGTAAAACAGCATAAAATGACGAATTTTTTATTATTCGTTTTTATTAATATTGCTTCTATTTAAAACGATTTCAACGATCTAAAATGCTTGAAAATGCTTATTTAAGCAAAACAGCACGTTTTGACCTTTAATCTGCGTTTTAACGCGTAAAACACATAAAACGACGAAATTTTTTATTATTCGTTTTTATTAATATGCTTCTATTTGAACGATTTCAACGATCTAAAATGCTTGAAAATGCTTATTTTAGCAAAACAGCACGTTTTGAGCTTTAATCTGCGTTTTAACGCGTTAAACAACATAAAAACGACGAATTTTTATTTTTCGTTTTTATTAATATTGCGTCTATTTGAACGATTTCAACGATCTAAAATGCTTGAAAATGCTTATTTTAGCACAACAGCACGTTTTGAGCTTTAATCAGCGTTTTAAGGCGTAAAACAGCATAA
>NW_027049275.1:0-5711 GCF_025399875.1 Dalotia coriaria
AGCAATTTTTATTATTCGTTTTTATTAATATTGCGTCTATTTGAACGATTTCAACGATCTAAAATGCTTGAAAATGCTTATTTTAGCAAAACAGCACGTTTTGAACTTTAATCAGCGTTTAACGCGTAAACAGCATAAAACGACGAATTTTTTATTATTCGTTTTTATTAATATTGCGTCTATTTGAACGATTTCAACGATACTAAAATGCTTGAAAATGCTTATTTTAGCGAAACATCACGTTTTGAGCTTTAATCAGCGTTTTAACGCGTAAACACATAAAACGACAGAAATTTTATTATTCGTTTTTATTAATTGCGTCTATTTGAACGATTTCAACGTTAAAATGCTTGAAAATGCTTATTTTAGCAAAACAGCACGTTTGAGCTTTAATCCTGCGTTTTAACGCGTAAAACAACATAAAATGACGAATTTTTTATTATTCGTTTTTATTAATATTGCGTCTATTTGAACGATTTCCACGATCTAAAATGCTTGAAAATACTTATTTTAGCAAAACAGCACGTTTTGAGCTTTTATCTGCGTTTTAACGCGTAAAACAGCATAAAACGACGAATTTTTATTATTCGTTTTTTATTAATATTAGCTCTATTTGAACGATTTAACGATCTAAAATGCTTGAAAATGCTTATTTTAGCAAAACAGCGTTTTGAGCTTTATTCTGCGTTTTAAGCGTAAAACAGCATAAAACGACGAAATTTTTATTATTCGTTTTTATTAATATTGCGTCTATTTGAACGATTTCAACGATCTAAAATGCTTGAAAATGCTTATTTTAGCAAAACAGCACGTTTTGAGCTTTAATCTGCTTTTAGCGTAAAACAGCATAAAATGACGAATTTTTATTATTCGTTTTTATTAATATTGCTTCTATTTAAACGATTTCAGCGATCTAAAATGCTTGAAAATGCTTATTTTAGCAAAACAGCACGTTTTGAGCTTTAATCTGCGTTTTAACGCGTAGAGCAGCATAAAAGCGACAAATTTTTTGTATTCGTTTTTAATATTTGCGCGTCTATTTGAACGATTTCAACATTATAAAATGGCGAAAATGCTTATTTTAGCGAAACATCACGTTTGAGAGCTTTAATCAGCGTTTTTAACGCGTAAAACAGCATAGAAACGACAGAAATTTTTGTTATTCGTTTTTTTTTATAAATGTGCGTCTATTTGAACGATTCCAACGATCTAAAATGCTTGAAAATGCTTATTTTTAGCAAAACAGCACGTTTGAGCTTTTAATCTGCGTTTAACGCGTAAAACAGCATAAAAACGACGAATTTTTATTATTCGTTTTTATTAATATTTAAGCTGTTGAACGATTTCAACGATCTAAAAATGCTTGAAAATACTTGGCGCAGCAAAAGAACAGCACGTTTTGAGCTTTTATCTGCGTTTTTAACGTAAAACAGCATAAAACGACGGGTACATTATTCGTTTTTATTAATATTGCTTCTATTTGAACGATTTTAACGATCTAAAATGCTTGAAATACTTATTTTAGCAAAACAGCGCGTTTTGAGCTTTATTCTGCGTTTTTAACGCGTAAAACAACATAAAACGGCGAAATTTTTACATTATTTCGTTTTTTATTAATATTGCGTCTATTTGAACGATTTCAACGATCTAAAATGCTTGAAAATGCTTATTTTAGCAAAACAGCACGTTTGCGAGCTTTAATCTGCCGTTTTAACGCGTAAAACAGCATAAAACGACAGAAATTTTTATTATTCGTTTTTATTAATATTGCGTCTATTTGAACGATTCAACGATCTACTAAAATGCTTGAAAATGCTTATTTTAGCAAAACAGCACGTTTTGGCGAGGCTTTAATCTGCGTTTTTAACGCGTAAAACAGCATAAAACGACGAAATTTTTATTATTCGTTTTATTAATATTGCTTCTATTTGAACGATTTAAACGATCTAAAATGCTTGAAAATGCTTTATTTTAGCAAAACAGCACGATTTTGAGCTTTAATCTGCGTTTTAACCGCGTAAAACAACATAAAACGACAAATTTTTGTTATTGGTGCCATTAATGTGCGTCTATTTGGTGAACGATTTTCAACGATCTAAAATGCTTGAGAAAATGCTAATTTTAGCAAAACAGCACGTTTTGAACTTTAATCAGCGTTTTAACACGCGTCAAAACAAGCATAGAAACGACGAAATTTTTATTATTCGTTTTTATAAATATTGCGCATCTGTTGAACGATTTTACCAACGATCCGTGCTTGAAAATGCTTATTTTAGCAAAACAGCGTTTTGAGAGCTTTTAATCTGCGTTTAACGCGTAAAACAGCATACGCGACGAATTTTTATTGTCGTTTTTTATTAATGTGCTTCTATTTGAACGTTTCAACGATCTAAAATGCTTGAAAATGCTTATTTTAGCAAAACAGCACGTTGCGAGCTTTAATCAGCGTTTTAACGCGCGTAAAACAACATAAAACGACAATTTTATTATTCCGGTTTTATTAATATTGCGTCTATTTAGAACGATTTCAACGATATAAAATGCTTGAAAATGCTTATTTTAGCAAAACATGCGTTTTGAGGCTTTAATCAAGCGTTTTAACGCGTAAAACAGCATAAAAACGACGAGCATTATTCGTTTTTTGTGTATGTGCGTCTATTTGAACGATTTCAACGATCTAAAAATGCTTGAAAATGCTTATTTTAGCAGCAAAACAGCACGTTTTGAAGGCTTTAATCTGCGGATTTTAACGCGTAAACAGCATAAAACGACAGAAATTTTTATTTTAGTTTTATTAATGGCCGTATTCCTATTTGAACGATTTCAACATTATAAAAAAAAAAAAAGGTTTTTTTTTTTTTAAAAAAAAAAAAAAATTTTTAAATTTTTAAAAAAATTTTTTTTTTTTAAAAAAAAAAAAAAATTTTTTTTTATTTTAAAAAAAAATTTTTTAAAAAATTTTTTTTTTTTAAAAAAAAAAATTTTTGGTTTTTGGGTTAAAATTTTTTTTTTAAAAAAAAATTTTTTTTTTTTTTAAAAAAACAAAAAGCAAAAAGCCTTTTTTTTTTTTTTAAAGGTTTAAAAAAAAAAAAAAATTTTAAAAAATTTTTTTTAAAAAGGGTTTGGTTTTTTTTTTTTAAAAAAAAAAAAAATTTTTTTTTTTTTTTCCTTTTCCCCAAAAAAAAAAAGTTTTAAAATTTTTTTTTTAAAAAATTTTTTTTTTAAAACCCCCCAAAAAAAAAAAAATTTTTTTTTTAAAAAGGGTTTTCCCAAAAAAAAAAAAATTTTTAAAGGTTTTTTTAAAAAATTTTTTTTTTTTTTAAAAAATTTTTTAAAAAAAAAAATTTTTTTAAAAAATTTTTTTTTTTTTAAATTTTTCCCAAAAAAAAAAAAATTAAAGGGGTTTTTTTTTTTTAAAAAATTTTAAAAAATCCCTTTTTTTTAAAAAAAAAAAAAAACTTTTTTTTTTTTTTTTAAGCGTTAAAAAAAAAAATTTTTTTTTTTTTAAAAAACCTTTGGGGCCCAAAAATTTTTGAAAAAATTTAAAAATTTTTGGTTTTTTAATTTGCGTTTTTTAAAAAAAAAAAAAATTTTTAAAATTTTTTTTTTTAAAAAGGGGTTTTGGGAAAAAAAATTTTTTTAAAAAAATTTTTAAAAAAAGAAATTTTTTTTTTTTTTTTTAAAAAAAAAAAACAAAGAATTTTTTTTTTTTTTTTTTTTTGGGGGGTTTAAATTTTTTTAAAAAAAAAATTTTTTTAAAAAAATTTTTTTTTTTTTTTTTATTTTCCAAAAAAAATTTAAAAACCAAAATTTTTTTTTTTTGGGAAATTTTTTTTTTTAAAAAAACTTTTTAAAAAAAAAACCCTTTTTTCTTTTTTTTTTTTAAAAAAAAAAAACAAAGAAATTTTTTTTTTTTTTTTTTAAAAAAATTTTTTTAAAAATTTTTTTAAAAGGGAAAAAAGGAAATTTTTTTTTTTTTTTTTTTAAAAAAGGGGGAAAACCAAGAATTTTAAAAAATTTTTTTTTTCCCCTTTTAAAAATTTTTTAAAAAAAAAAAAGGAAAAAATTTTTTTTTTTTTTTTTTGCTTTTTCCCCAACCAAAAAAAAAAATTTTTTTTTTTTTTTTTTTTAAATTTTTTTAACCCAAAAAAAACCAAAAAACAAAATTTTTTAAAAATTTTTTTTTTTTTTCCTTTTAAATTTAAAAAACCAAAAAAAAAATTTTTTTTTTTTTTAAAAAAAGGGGGGGGGAAAAAAAAAAAATTTTTTTTTTAAAAAAATTTTTTTTTTTTTCCCCAAAAAAAAAAAATTTAAAAATTTTTTTTTTTTTTAAAAAAATTTTTTTTTTTTTTCCCCAAAAAAAAAATTTTTTAAAAAAAGTTTTTTTTAAAAAAAATTTTTTTTCTTTTTTTTTTTTAAAAAAAATTTTAAAAAAAAATTTTTAAAAAAAATTTTTTTTTTTTTTTTTCCCAAAAAAAAAAAAATTTTTTTTTTAAAAAATTTTTTTTTTTTTTTTGGGAAAAAAAAATTTTAAAAGAAAAAAATTTTTTTTTTTTTTTTTTTTTAAAAAAAAAAAAAAAAAAAAAATTTTTTTTTGAAAAAATTTTTTCCCCTTTTTTTTTAACGGAAAAAAAAAAAGGTTTTTTTTTTTTCCCTTTTTTTTTTTTTTTAAAATTTAAAAAAAAAAAAGGAAAAAATTTTTTTTTTAAAAAAATTTTTTAAAATTTCAAATTTTTTTTTAAAAAAAAAAAAAATTTTTTTTTTTTTAATTTTCTTTTTTGGAAAAAAAAAAAATTTTTAAAAATTTTTTTTTAAAAACCCTTTTTTTTTGGGGGGGAAAATTTTAAAAAAAATTTTTTTTAAAAAACCCCTTTTGGGTAATTTTTAAGGAAAAACCCCAAAAAAAAGGGGGAAAAATTTTTTTTTTAAAGGAATTTTTGGTTTTAATTTTTGGGAAAAAAAAAAAATTTTTTTTTTTTTGGTTTTTTTTTTAAAAAGAAAAATTCTTTTTTTTTTTAAAAAAATTTTTAAAAATTTTTTTTTTTTTAAAAAAAAAAAAAAAATTTTTTTTTTTTTTTAAAATTTTAAAAAAAACAAAGGTTTTTTTTTTTTATTTTTAAAAAAGGGGGCCCTTTTTTTTTTAAAAAACAAAAAAGGGTTTTTTTTTTTTAAAAAAAAAAGGGGGGGTTTTTTTTAAAATTTTTTAAAAAATTTTTTCAAAAAAGTTTTAAATTTTAAATTTTTTAAAAAAAAAAAATTTTTTTTTTTTCGTTTTTTTTTTTTTAAAAAAAATTTTTAAAAAAATTTTTAAAATTTTTTTTAAAAAAAATTTTTTTTTTTAACCCCAAAAAAACCCTTTTTAAAGGGAAAAAAAAATTTTTTATTTTTTGGTTTTTTTTTTTTTTTTGGGGGGTTTTTTTTTAAAAAAAATTTTTTTTAAAAAAAAACCTTTTTGGGCCCCAAAAAAAAAAATTTTTTTTTTTTTAAAAATTTTTTTTTTTTTAAAAATTTAAATTTTTTTTTAAAAAAAATTTTTTTTTTTAAAAAAAAAATTTTTGGGAAAATTTTTTTCCAAAACCCCAAAAAAAAAAAATTTTTTTTTCCCCAAAATTTTTTTTATTTTTTTTTTTTTTTTAAAGGGTTTGGGGTTTTTTAAAAAAAAATTTTTTTTTTTTTTTTTTAACCCCAAAAAAAAAAAAAAATTTTTTTTT